>NC_134834.1:39258349-39559484 GCF_004210375.1 Tachypleus tridentatus
CCTAATTTAGCAGTGTAAGACTAGAGGGAAGGCAAGCATGTTTGGCGCGTGGGGATGCGAACCCACACCCTCAATTACGAGTCGCAAGCCTTAACATGCTTGGCTATGCCGAGCCAGTGCTAAAGAACTTAGCATTACATAAATGAACTGTATGACTTGACAGCAATAACATCAGTATGGCACATTGTCATTTTATATTAATATATTATAATAAATAAAATAAAAACATTGTACTTTACCAAACAAAACAAAACAATTATTATAGTACTAGGCATAGCTCAGTTGCTAAAATGAGAAAACTAAATGACACCAAAACAATTTAATTAACTACATATAATAACTTTACTGATGACATTATAAAAAAAATGTAACTGGCACACATTTTTTTTCAAAACAAAATGTAACAAAAAGCTGTCAAACACAAAGATAAGGCAAAAATGAATAATCCAAACAGACACAATTAAAGTGCACTCACACACACACACACACAAAGTATCATTTAACTCAAAATTTTCAAAATGTATCAAGGATCATGCCATTGAATGGTTGGTAAAATATTTTTAGCAATTTTAAACAATTATGATTGATAATTCATGAAATCTTTACACTTTGAATGATTGGCTTTTACCTTTCACTTCATAAGAAGGTCGCTCTGTTTCCAAAAGGTGCTTGAATTTCTTTAATTCTAAGTTTTAAAGCTTTATAGTAAACTAAAATGTCCAGTCTTCAATTAATAATTCATGAAATATTAATCTTAGTACTTTGTTCTTTTGAAGCCACAAAGTTTATGCCCTGCACATTTCTAGTTTAAAATATTTCCAAAACCATGTAATCTTTAATGTCATACTTTCACTGAAAAAGAAATTCTGGAGAGTAAAAACCTTGTGTGTACACGTGTGTACGCATGTATGAAAACATCTTTTAAAATATTATTTTGGTGAATCCTCAGACAAAACATTTATGCCTTTACAGAATTACTTTATGAACTAAATACTTTAGAATTCTTTCAATATAATCAAAGCCATAATTTTTTGAAGGATTGCTGATGAAACAAGTTAAATATAAAATTTACAAAAGAAAGAACCTGTTACATAGATTTATGTCTTTCAGTAGCCATTTCATAGCCTACTTGTATAATTATTGTTTCTATAATGTGTAATAAGACATGCAATATCATTAAAAAAAAATGTTTAAGTGCAGGAAATGAAACCTGAGTCACATTTTCAGCAGATTTTCCTTACCAACTTTGTTAAAAATCTTAATGCATGTAAGGAATTTGTTAATAAGCACACTAGCATCACTAATGACACCTGTTTATTTTTATAATATTTCAACCAACTTTAACATATTGCATAAATTCAAGTATAAATCAATACCAACAAACAGGCTGTTTTGTGGTAACACAACTATGGGAAGAGAAATAATGACTGAGAGATAAAACATAACATTTTGTTTTAAGCATCATAACTGAGCACTGTTCAGACAGTTTAATACACTGTTAAGCTTTTAATACTTATTATTATTATGCAAATATAGAAATTCAGTTGCTGTATAACTGCTTGCATTTATTCACATCTAAGTGATATGCAAAAAAGTAAAGAAATTTCAGAAACACAGCCAATATATCTGTATTACTTTAAGGAGACTTTTTTTAGTTTTTATAATTAAGTCTATACAGCAATGGTTTTCAGTTTTCTTGCCTCATAGATCCCTTCACAAACAAAAGACAATCTTGTTAACCCTAAGTCTACAGGAGATGAAACTATGGCATATAAAAGAAACTTTTAATACAATTTTATTTTCATTTGATTGAGTATATTGTATGCTTTATTTGTTGTTTAATTGTATTAATGAAATTTGATCTTCATTTCATATTTAACTTCAGAATGTTCATAGACCAAAGGCAGAGGTTGGCCATATAGAATAAAATGATAACTCCTATACTAAAATCACAGAATAACAATCTTAGAAATAATATAAAGGAAAATCACACAGCCTTCACAGAAAAAACAAAACTGAATAGACTGATTTACAGAAAAACCTACATCATTTATTACTGGTGTAAACCATGGAACTTCACAAGCTAAAGCAGCACAAGTGCGAAAACTCGTATTTGCTATAAACACTACCATACCTTGTTTTCATCTCTATCCACAATATCTATACAGTTTCAAACTTTCACATTATATTTTATTTTCATTAACAATGATAATACTGAATCATTAACACTGATAAGTCAAGCCTTGTGTGTGTGTGTGTGTTTTCATAAATCAAATAGTACCATTTCAAAACTGTTTATGTTATGAAGCCTGTCTTCTGCTATAACATAGTTGAAAATTCACTTATTTGCTACATACCCTACTTATTTACTCACTGGAAGTTTAAAACAAATGTGCACACATTTTACTCAAAATTAATAGAGGACTGGACAGACAATAAAAATGTTTGTGAACATCAAAATATCAAGTCATCAAAATAGACATCTAGTGTTTTATAAGTAGCCTCCAATGGTAATGCATATTAAGATTGGTCACTTACATCTAATACACTAAAGCATTTCACAAGTCTTAACTTTTTAAGGCATTTTAGTATATACACAATATTTTCCAGCAGCATTCACTTTCCATACAGATTCACCAGATGTACAAGTCACATTGCGATAATTTCCTCCACAGTTCAGCTTCACACTGATAGATTTTTTTGTAGATTTATCTGTCTCTTTAAAACCAATAACAACTTTTTACCAATACTTTAGCCATATTGTATGACTGGTATGGATATTAATACTTTTATTGATAAGGAGAGAACAATGTTTTGACCTTCCTAGGTCATATTCAGGTTAAGAAAGGTTAACCATATTGTCAGTGAACTTGCTTAAACATGTTGATTGACCAGAAATATTCCAGTTCTGGATGTTTTGCACTTATCAAGTTATGCAAGGTGACCATTTTAAAATATCTTTCCCCTAGATGTTTTCTCAACATATTTATACATTTCTCAGAAATGACTGGAGGACCAATGAAACTACCTCTTATCTAATGGCCAGTTTGGAGGGTTAAATATAATGAATTCACCAGTGTTGTGGTTGCTCTGTCCTTGTACCCTCATGGGTACATACCAAAGAAGAAATCAAAATAGTCTTGTATTCCAGTACTTAGGTTCTGAATGAAATTACTGTGCCTGGGAATGGCAGATGTAGTGGGTTGGTGTAACGTGTTTTTTTGCTTTTGCATATAGGTTCTTAGAATAGAAAGTATATTAGTAGTGTTAAATTATTATGCACTTGTTTTAATTTTTTTTAATGTTAATCTATGTTTGCATAGTCATATGAAATATAGAAACTTAAGTAATTTTTAATATAGGTACATCTTTTGTCCAATTGTACAAAGTTCATCATATTTTAATAGTTACAAATGAAATATACTTGTTGAATTGTGAATGTATACTTCACCTGATAAATGAGCAAACTTCTGTTCATGGGCTAGTATTACGATCTTAAACTAATTGGAATAATTAACTTTTGTGTGCCTGTGGGGCTCATTATACTTAATTTATGAGTGATCTTAGATTGGCATGTATTTTATGAAATTGTAGTAACTGTCTTTTCGTGGAACAGTAAGACAAGTAAATCTGTAAATGACAAAAAATAACCGTAAGTATCATATTTTGGAACAAAATCTTTTATTTTATGACTTATAGGTAAACAGCTATTGGAGATTAAAATTTAAAATATATTTTACAATATTCATAACTGTATTATGTATCACTTTATAAAATGTTACATCACATTTCTATACATTATTATATCCCTAATAACAGAGTGTACTAATTCTCAGTTGATAACACTTAACCATACCTGCTTTATGTCCTTTCTGTCACATTTACTTCAGGATATTCAGAAGTGAATGTAAATAAAGATTAAGAATTGTTTAGCTGCTTAAGCATACCATATCAGAAGACTTACAGTCTCAATATTCTTTTGAAGTAATTAAAGAGGTTTGGATGTGTACATATATATAGATCTTCATTTTAGACAGAACTATTTCCAAAATAACATCACTCTTGCAGGATAGGATGGATATGGCCACACTGTCTTTAACTGACTCTGATCTCCAGGCCCTGTGAAGGAAAAGATGTTTCTCTCTTTAGATTCTGGAAAAATGAAGATTCAGTGAAAGCATCATCCACACATTGTTTCTTTACAGACAAAGGAAAACCATGAAGAAGAATGAAAACTCGTAACATAGTCAGTGTAATCCATTAAGACAACACAGTAGCAAAAAAATTTCATAAAAATGAAATGATGTTCACAAAATAATTAGTTGTGAACAAAGATGAGAACAGTTATGTCTAATCAATCCCTAGTAAACTTAAACTTTTAAAGTGTCTGCCAATTTTCAACTTAGAATTAAAATTTAAAAGAATTACCCAAAATTTCTAATGAATTTTTTTTCTGTAAATTTATGGACATCATTTACAAACATCTCCTTTGAAGAACTAATTTTTCCAAATTTATTTCCAATACCAGTGCTTCAAAATCATATACTTTTTCTCTTATACTCCTAGCATTACAACAGTAACAATCAAGTCTATCCTTTTCTACTACTTCTGTACTAACTTTAGTGCTAAATTTTTATTCTTTTTGTGTTAAGTTTCTTCTGGCCCTCACCACTGTTTAGTTTTAGTTTTAAACCTCCCTTATAGCTGAGTTAATAGTCTTAGAAAACAAGCCAGCTGCTACAGTATTTAAATGTAAACCACCCATTCCAAAAAGCTCCCTTCTTCCGATGAACTTGATCGATACAAGTCCAGTCAGTCTGCTCATCCTTACAGTTTACTTACTGAAACCTAAACCTAACATTTAACCCTAGTGACCTACTTATAACTTCATTTACACAGTTAATTCTTGGTTATACTCTCCACCTGTTCTCCCACATAGCATAATCTAATTATTTTGTCCTCATTTACCAACAGATTATTCTAACCATATATCTTGTCGATAAATCACCTACAACTTCCATATCCTTCTCTGATCCTTTTGTTTTCATTTTCTCCAACAGTTCATATGCAGAATCCAAATTCTGAAATTTGTTTGTCAACATAATAGGTTCATAACAAGTAAATTCATTATTTTTTACTCTAATACTAATAGCACTCTTTCTATCATCCTGAAAGTCACTGTCATATGATATATCCCTTTCATATTAATAAATTATTTACCCTCTGACTACTGCTTCCATTTCACATAATCTACAATTCTTTTCATTACCTCTAACTTCTCCAATTATATAATTCCTACATAAAATCGTATACCTTCGTCACTAATTTTCTTTAGTACGTAGCGACCTGGTATATCTTGGGACTTAAAGTACTTGACTCGTACTCTTGAGCGGTTAATAACTTTATAACGTCCTTTTGAATGAAAGAATACACACTAGTAAGGATAAAAGAGCGAGCATGTTATGTAACGGGTAAATTCCGAACTCCCAATTCTTTGTTAATATTTATCCAATTTTTTCTTTTAATGTCTTGTGGGAAAACACTCATTAAAAAAATAACATATGTGTATTGTCACCTGCATATTTTCTACGGCTGTGATTGGACATCTACTTAGTAGAATTTAACAATGACTTTCAAGTAATGACGTCAATACTGATTATACTACAGAGTATCTTAGCAACGTTAAACGTAGAGAAAAGAATTTCGGAAAGTTAGTGAAGAACAAGAAGCCTAAAAAATATTGATATTTCGTCTTATAAAAAGAGAAGTAAGATATTATAATGGAATTAACATTAAAAATTATTATTTTTGCTTAATTATATTTGCTGTCAAAACCCAACCCAAATGTATGAAAAATTTATTTTATCTCTTAAAAATGTGAAAAACATGTACTATTATATCCAGAAACGAAATAATACAGCAGTTCCTTTACACAACTTGTTTCCAACCGAAAACCCCTCAGTCACTGCTTCTGTTAATTACGATTGCAGAAGCTAAAGCGGAACGATTGTATCTGTAGGAAATAAAATCATAATATAAAACTAATACAGATGTCCTTTTAATTTGGGTTGTACGGGTTCTTGATAGGGGCCATTTACAATGTAATACTGTACACTAGAAAGAAAATTTATGGAAATGAAACCAGCAAGAAATCGTTGTACTGATTCATGATGAGGAAAACCCACTTGAGAAAAATGTATTCAAAAGTCGGCTGGTATTGGTATTAACACTTTAATTGAAATTAAGTACAGTTTGAGTTCCTCTTCCCCCCAAAGTATGTTATGGGTTACTGAATTATGTGAGCATGAATAAAAGTGTTGTATCTTTTCGCTTCAAGACAAACAAACACAGCTATTTTATAACAGAAGTTCAAAGTTACTTCTGTTGACATGTTTTTCATAATCTTTTAGACATGGTTTTTAGTCTTTTGTGTTAATTTGGATGAAAATATTCAAATTAATCAAAGATGTTGGCCGTGAGTATAAAGCAGATATAAGTTTGTTTTCGTCTTTGAATTTCGCGCAAAGCTACTCTAGGTCTATCTGCGCTAGCCGTCCCTAATTTAGCAGTGTAATACTAGAGGGAAAGCAGTTAGTCATCACCACCCACCGCCAACTCTTGGGCTACTCCTTTACCAACGAATAGTGGGATTGACCGCCACCTTATAACGCACTCATGGCTGGGAGAGCGAGCATGTTTGGTGCGACCGAGATTCGAACCCGCGACCCTCGGATTACGAGTCAAACGCCTTAACACACTTGGCCATGCCGGACCAAGTTACCCTATTGGAATGTTTTTCATAATTTTTAGACATAGTATCTAGTCTTTTGTATTAATTTGGATGGAAATCAAATTAATCAAAGATGTTGACCGTAGATATAAAGAAGACATGAGACTGATAAATGTTATTCAGTGGTGATGTGATTTAAACATTCCAACTCAATACATTTAACTAATTGATCATTTAGATTTGTAAACATTACTTGTGATTTAAAAGTAAATTTATACTTAAACAGAAAAAAAGGAGAATTTTACCTATCGTAATAAAAACTTCCTGCGCAAACACAAATAAAACACCTTCTTAGATATTTTTATGAAGATGGTTATGTTGATACTTTTTACAATTTTATTTAATTTTTTATTTAGTTTATTTGGCATCACAAAACAACATCAACTGCCCTTGTGGATACATGTTAAGAGAAATCATGGCTGTAAGTTGTGAATATGGATATACTTTGTTTGTATTCATTTCATCTTTTCATATAAAAATTTGAGGGACATAATCTGTTTGGTAGAAATATGTCTTTATAATAATTTAATGAGAAAACTCTAGATAAACTAAAAATACATTTGATATCTTCCCAACTTTAAAGCTCTGACTGAAACGAAGTGTTTTTGCTAGTTCATTTTTTAGTATATTTTACACGAGACAGGAATTAAAACCTGACTACGAATATGAATTTTCTTACACAGAGACACAAAGCAACTTGGAATAGATCTAAATAATATGTTTTATTATAATATGCGAAGCAAGCAGTACGTGCAATGAGATTTTTGTGAATTTCAGTAAGAAGAAAATATTACAACAAGAAAACACCTATACTAATTACATCATGACATAAAAGACCACAAGTTACGTAAAATTTTTTCGAGTCTTACAAATTACTATACATGGTAGAAATGCTAGGTGTTGTTTAATGTCTTGTGTTGGTGTTCACTGATTGATGGCCCCATATTCGAGCACAATGTATCGCTGAATACGTTTCATACTTTTAACTGAAGGGTGTTTTAACTACCTTAATCATGATTGTTATTCAGTTAAAAATAGTTACATAAGAGTGGTAACTATTGCTAATAGTTATCTGCATCTATTTGACAATTGTAAATAAAGAACGGCTCTGTCTGAAACTTAGGAAGGATTTGAACTGGATTTTTATACCTTCTGTCATATAATGTGTCATTTCTTCTGCTTTTGTTTTGGAGACATTATTTTGGATGTTTTAACAGCTCTCTGTTAAGAAAAGTTATTATTATTATTATTCTCACAAGCATCGCCAGTATCTGGAGGACACCATTTCGAACACTTCCATGCCTGTTCTCTCTTCACTTATTATAGAAGTTAAGGCTGTCTGTGCTATTATATTTTGTCACCATGTTTTTTCAGCCTCCTTTTGCTCTTGTATTCAGCGTTTCGTTGCATCAAGTTTCAGAATAAATTTACGTATTTTATGCCATAAACGCAAACGAAACATTAATATAAACATTAATAAGTGCATTATGGGAAATACCACATGCCAAACTCTTGTTTACTATTTTACCAATGTATAGAGGGTCGAACGCCCTCATTACCTGGCCGTTTCTACATTACAAGTTTTGTTGAACCAAGTTGCTAACGCATTTTCTTTCCGATTATCACAAAATAAAATCAGATGTAAATTTTAATTGAACGTGAATTATATTAATAAATTTCATTTTCGCTAAAAATAGTATTAACATTTTAATAACTATGGTTCTGTTTTTCATACTTACCGAAGCAACCTTAAACTTTAAAAATGTGTTTTCCTCACAACAAAACCATATTGGGTTATCTGTTGAGTCCAGCGGGGAGATTTGAAAACCCCTGTTTTCGTCTTGTAAGTCTGAATGCTTCCCGCTGTACCAGCGGCAGACTGTAGATATGGCACAACATTATCGATTTAAAAGAAAGACAGATTAATATTTATCTTAAATGTTGCTATGAGAAACTATTAATAACTCTTTGAATACTATTTCACTAACGAATAGTGGGATTGGATTCATCGTCCCATAATAACGCCCCCACGTCTTAAAAGACGAGAATATTTGGTGTAAACGGGCCGTTTTACCACGAATCTGCAATAAGAACAAAACATGCAAATACCGTTTTCTGAATTAAACATAAACAATCTGAAATAAATACATATGCTGGCTATATGTACACACATCATAAAGTCCATATAAAAACTATTTATTAAAAGATAACTACTTAGTATATTTTCCTTTTAAAATTAATATGTTATTCTAATTGTACTTTTGTTGTTATAATAAAAATACAATTTCTTTGTGATATAATTTCAAACTTTAACTTACTTTTCATATCTGTAAGTCTCAGTAACTTTTCACAGTTCCTGGTGGCTGTACTCAACCAGTTTCTTCTGCTCCCTCACTACTAGCTATTTAAAAAGGAGACAAACGTTAATTAAATGATTGATATTTTGAAATTAAGAACAAATTTACACAACTGGTTATCTTTGCTTTGCTCACAACGGATATCGAAGATTCTCAGTGTAACTATTTCTTGAACGGCGAAACTTATGAAACTGGTAAAACAAGGAAATAAAAGTGATATATTCCAGTATTTTGCTATTCATATCCACAAGAAAATCATTTCGATATTTTGGATATTACTCCCAGGGACAAGCGGTAAATACACGGACTTACAACGTTAGAAATCTAGTTTCAATACCTGTCACAGACAGAACGCAGAGAGCTATTTATGTAGTTTTATCTTAACTTTATGGAGAGACAGAAATTTGGTTAAATATATATATTTGTTTCACTAGGATAAGAAAAAAGAATGGCCAGGATCAAGCCTAAAAGCTTGAATAATACTCAGAAAAGCTCCAAAGAAAAAGGTAAAATATCTCTATTTTTTGGTTGTCTAATATTAAAAGTACCAGCAAAATCTTTCAAAATTTGTGAAACGTTTTTCTAAAATATTTATTTTATCATTTGGTAGACCCAAGAACAAAACCGCCTCCACCTCCCACTTATCAAATTTACACCAATTGCAAAACTGCAAAACAAGCATCGAAAGTATGGAATTAAAAAAACCCAACCTAAGTTCAGTTACTTCTCTTTGCCAGAACAACCACGAAAAGATTTCTCAAGCAATTTCAATTCAAAATCGGAGAAAAGAAATCTGCAAAGAAAATATTTCATATCAATATATTTATTTCAACACATGAATTTCCACTTTCTAAAACTGAACTTCTTGTTCCTTTTCAAGCACTAAACAAAGTCAGATGTCTTAGTAAAAAACTAAACAGTTGTTTTATCTTTACGAAATCAAACTGAATCTGAGTTTCGTTTCAAACTTTTAAATAATCAACCTACATGCCGCAATAGTGGCAATAATTATATATTTTGTACAAATTGTATATAATTTCCAGTATCATATCCACCAGGATGTAACAATTCAAATAGTAGTCTCAAGCGATTTAACGGAGAACAATCGTTACAGTAACATTTCCCTTTTGGCTGTTACGTCTAGAATATTTAAAGATCCGGTGTAATAGTTTTAGAAGCAAAGCAGCATTATCATCAGTTAACAATAATTTCCAAACTTAATTATTGAAGTAGAAGAAAAAAGTAACATTTAATTTAATTGAAAACTCAATATACACACGGCATATTCATCTGACACAAGCGACTAATCATGTACAAGTCGTAAATAAACATCTTCAACTCTTTTCTTGTCAGAGCAAATAAAGACTACATGAGCCTAATATTTGAAGCCGTAGTTATAGAGAACCACGAGAAAATCCTGGACATTAGAAAACTAACACATATCTTATACTCTGTATACCTAACCATGTTCTTACCAAACGAAAGTTAGTTAAAAAAGGATCAAAATGTAGAAAGGAAACCATATTTATTACAAGCCAAACACATTGAAGACAAAGGAAAATCTTGTTCATCATCTCGTCGCGATCCAACAGCTAGGTTTCTTTAGTAAGCTTGGAAACAAATCAACATATTTTGGACTGTGTTTTAAATGATAATGAGCTATTGTCACCTCATGATAGAATATAAAATAATCTGACAATTGGAATAGACTACACACAGAGAAAATAGGACAAAAATCGAATCTCACATCACAACCAATCAATTCTGCAAACTTGGTGGAATTGTTAATTTACAACCAACACCACAATTGGGTAGTGAAGGATTAAAAAAGTGAAATAATTCATATTAGTCTTATTTTATAAATGTACGTTTCAACGAATATTTGAATTAAACATCACCCTCACGTGCTGTTATTGATCATACTAGGCTAAACACGAAAGTTGGAAGTGTGAACACCTTTTGAGTTCTTACACTTTTAACATTTAGAAACATTCCCGTACCATGTCTAACAAGCATATTTCAGATTTTTTTAAAAAATATGACAAGTCTCGACATATTCTTACAAAGAAATGTGTCTCTATTTCATTATTCATTAAATCCGTTCACTTTTTTGCTATTTTCAATTGTTCCCGGATATCATTGACTCCAGTACTTCATGCTTAACATAATATTTTATGCTGAATTTTGTTCTTGTACATTCTCTGCTATGACCAAAATTTCAATATTCTTATATCTTCTACATGCTAATGTATACAATATTTTAGATCACGTTTTGTTTCTCCATTACAGTTTCTTCCACGTAGAAAGTCATATTTATAAATTTAAATATTTTATAGTTACCGAATGTTACTTTTTGTATTACCTAAAATCTGATTTATCTTTGTTATCGATTAAAATATAGGATAAGATATTTGGTGATTTTCAACACGTTAAACAAAATAATAATTAAACCTGCAACATAAGACACAAGAAACATTCCTTTTAATGCTTCAGTAAAGAAGTACTTTAGGCTCAGTAAAGCAATGAGTTGGTAAACAACAATCTATATTTTAATGAAGTGATTTAGTTTGGGGAGAACGTACAACGCTTTTCGAAAGAGTGTTGGTCTGTCTTCTTCAGATATGGTATTTAGCAAAGCAGTACATGGTATATATACAAGAGGTACAATAATTTAGAGTAAAAGAAGTGTTTCCATCATATGAAAAGATTATATATAAATGTCAAGGTTGGTAAAGTCTATGGTTGGTGAATGAACGAAGCGAAATATGGTTGATATTGCTAGAGACATTATCACGGTTTGGAGAAATGCCGTTTGGTTTGTTGATCTCCGTAGTTTCTAAAGAGTATATTTTCGTTTTCAGTTGCACGATAGCGTACGAGTAAAGTGTACAGTTACAAGGTATTTTGTGACAAGGCTCAAATGGCTGGCATGTTAAAAACGATATTTGGAATTCATCCTTACTCATATGACCTTTATATTCTTTTTTATGATTTAGTTACAAGAAATGTGATATTTGTCTATTATATTTCACAATACATTCCTATAGGATTCTACGTACATGATATATTTTGTTCCTTCATTAGTAGTTATTTAGGGTTAAAGAATAAGACGTTTATATTATTTCAAGTTTTAATATCATTTTCCATTTATTAAAGAGGCTGGTAATTTCATAAGAAATTTCTGGTATGAAATGGTTTGTTTGTTTCTGTTTTAATTTCGCGCAAAACTACACAGGAGCTATCTGCGCTGCCATCCCTAATTTAGTAGTGTAAGACTAGAAGAGAGCATGAAATGGTATGCCGGTAGAATGGATTTGGTTGTTATAATATATTGTGTGGTTTTGAACGTTAATACAAGCCCTATTATATAACTTTGGCCTAAACCTTTAAGTAGTACTACATTTTCTAAGTAGTGCAATTCAGTTCTAAATCTTCTTTGTGAGTTCAGTGATTGTAGGATTCTCTTCCTAAAACTAAAAATAATCGTTCTATTCATAACTTACATACATGTATTTAAATATCTGTGTGTGTATAACATGGAATAATTCGCAAAGATACTAGTTAAAAATTTCTTAGAAGTCAAATTGTTAATGAAAACAGCTTTATATTATTTTCTCTTCAGGTTTAAAATCAGACAAAAACCAATCACAATGTTACTGAAAAAAATTGCCTTTGTCAGGATACCACATTTTTCCTAGAGCAATCAGTGACACCCTCTGTGAGCTCCAAGAAAAATCAGTTCCTCCAGAGATTGTGACAAAGGGACGCTTAACACTGCATTTTGTAATGCCGTAATAATAGTAAAACGTGTACATGCCATGAATCACGAGAATAATTATACAATCTGCAGGATACAAAACAGAATGAAATACCAACTTGAAAACAAGAAATAAAAGCATTTTTTTACCTTCATTTTATTCTTATATGCTCTTGAAACAAAACACGTTAGAAGACTCTTCACCAAACGTCTAATTTACTAATATATTTCGTGAGTGCAAATCTAACTAAATATGAAGGAATGATATGTTCAGTTGATTAATTTCAGTTTCATTCATTAAAGGGAAAACAAAATTATGGAGACAAATATAATGAGATGATTCTTCAGAAAATAATGTAACCGTTAAATTAAAATTACAATAACAAACAGTTTGAACTGATAAAGATGCCACATCGAAGAACGAGGTTCGCCATGGCCAGGTGGGTTAAGGCATTCGACTCGTAATCTGTGGGTTTCGGGTTCGAATCCCTGTCACACCAAACATGCTCGCCCTTTCAGCTGTGGAAACGCTATAAAGTGAGGTTCAATCCCATTATTCGTTGATAAAAGAGTAGCCCAAAAGTTGGCGGTGGGTGGTGATGACTAGCTGCCTTCCCTCTAGTCTTACACTGCTAAATTAGGGACGGCTATCAAAGACAGTCCTTCTGTATCATTGCACGAACGTAAAAAAACAAAAGGACAATACGATGTAGTTATTAAAGTCATAGTTTACCTCGTGTAAAAGCTGCTGTTATTGTGTTTTGAATTTAATTATTTAATCTAGCATATTCCTTACTAGATATCAAAGCAAAACTAGTTTAGATGTTATTTAATTTTGTAGAAATCAGTATTTTTTATCTTGACTTAGGTGAATCTTGGCCAATTAATGATACAATCTGGAATGAAGAAGAAGAATCAGTTCCTTCCGGGATTTTCATACCCAAAAGGTATGTATTCTCAAGTTCCTACCGGGATTTTCATACCCAATAGGTATGTATTCTCAAATAAATCCTGACTTTTATCTAAGTGGTTGCCAGGACGCTCTGCTCACAATACCCGGAAAACTGTTTTGAGCTCCTGTCACACCAAACACATTCAACCTATTTAGTCGAAAGGGAAAATTAAAATATGACGGTCAATTTCATTATTCGTTGATCTAAGAGTAACCCAATAGTTGACAGTGTAAGGTGTTGACTTGGTGTCTTTCCTTTAGACTACAATTGCTGAAAATATGGTTGGTGTATACAGCCTACGTGTTGCTTCGCGCAAAATTTAAAAGAAACCAAATCAAATAGACTAAGTATCGAAAAAAAAAATTAAAATTATAAAAATATTTTAAAATAGTTTCTCAGCAAATATGTAACAGTTCATGTATATTATATATTGTTGTTCTTAGTTGTTTTTATCTCACCATAAAACTTGTGTTTTGATAAGAATATGTACTATTGATGATTATAATCTGTTATCAAGCAGAAAACTGTTAACTTAAAATTCAATGAAAAGTATGTAATCCAATGATATAATTAGGTTTCATAGTTACTTACATAACCTATGTATTTCTTCAATACATTGCACCTTTGCTGCTTGGCTACAACTAGTTAAACGCTACCTGTCATAACATCTTTGCCGTCAACATCTTGTAGAGTCGTTTTCACTTATAATTTGTTTTGGGACCTTAATTCTTGTATTTTTGATTCAAGCAGACAAATTTGGTAACATATGTTTTATGTGACCCTGTAATAACCATAATTCGTTATCTATTCCACCATATAAATATTCAAGTACGTTTAATAATCATTTGACAAACCTCAACTACTGTTTTTCTCTATACACAATTGCAACCATTTTTCATTATAAGTAACTTTAACGTGGGTATTATAGTAACTTGTGAATGAGAGTAGAGAAGAATATGTTAACTCCATTACATCTGCAATATCCACTATTATCGAGCACCTCTGTATAATAGCAGGACTCCACAGTTTGACTGATACACGACAGATCTAGTAGTTATTGAAATACTGTTCATACTGTTATACTGTCTGAACAATAATTGTTTTAGTGTGGATCGTGATATTTACCAATTTTATCTCAGTTGTTAACCATTAACATTAAGGTACTGATTTATCAATATAACACAATTCATTTAAATAAATATTGATCTTTTCTCATACAAGTCACTTTTGTGTAAATATAGTATGACAAATTAATTATTTGTAAGTATTGCTTCTATTCCAGTGACTTTGCCCCGCAGAAGAAATCATTGAAGGAGAGGATTGAGGACGGGTTTAAAAAGAGTTTTTTGTTGTAAGCATCAAACCAAGCAGGAAAGAGTCTGGTGTCACGACTCGTAAGTTCTAGGTTTTATGAATTAACTAGGATACCGTATTTTCATACTACATATACTCAACGTAATGTATAGCTTTACGAAAAAGTCTGACTGAACTTATCGCTTCTTACGGCCCTTTTAGAAACCTACATTTCTTACTACACATATCCATGTAATCGTTTTTCACAGTGTACAGTTTAGCCGAAGGATAAACACTAAAGCTTTTGCGATAAGTGGCTTTGTGGACAACGTTGTGTGCCTTTTGTGTATTTTTTCTGATCCGAGTGAAAGCTATACTGACTATTTAACTCTATTTTACCTGAGACTAAATATCTAGAGGGTGAATAACTTGAACATCCAATTGACATTTAGTAGGCGTTTTCTTTTTGTTTTTGTATGAAACTCTCGTACATTTCATCACGAATATTCTCTGGTTGAAAACTGAGAGTTCTTAATTTCTCAACTCTCCTGGAAAGTCTCTCAGTAGCTTGATACCGATATTTTCAATTGATGGGTATTTTATGCTCACAAGGGCTAAATGGCAAGTCAGAATCACTTAACATTCCTAATTCTAAACAACTGACCAACTACTCATTACCATAAGAAACTTTAGCCGTCTGTTAGACCCGAAGAATGGGAATGACTGCCATTACTATAACCCGAGCACAACCGAACTTACGGGCTGTATTCAGCTGCATTGTGGCTCGAATATTAGACACTGAGAAACGCAACACTGCATACTGAATATCAGTTATTGCTGGCCCGTCCAAGTAGAATATAATAAGTATAAATTTATGTTATTTTAATCTCTGAAAGGATCTGTTTGAAGGAAGAGTGATGTGAAAAATGTAACAGATTTTAACATGTCCCTAGGGTAATCTACGATTTCTAATTTAAAATACGTTTATATTAAACTTTAACTTGTATTGACTTTGTATATCATACAGCTTCGTTGGACTTCTTTGAACAACCATGTCGTAGTTTCTTTTTTGTTTATTTCTTACTATCATCCGCGTGGCATGACAGTAATTGGATGTCTCACCTTTTTAATTTATGCTTGTATAAAAGGGAAACAACAATCTGTGCTTTAACAACATTTTTTCTCTCCAAAACACACTCTAGTAGCAATGATAATGAAGAAATCGAGTTGGATAGCTCACCAGTTGTGAATTACCCGACTGGTCGTGTCATTAAGTTTGAAGAGGATGAAAACGTGTTATAGAGATAGTGAAGCCTAAAAATAGACCTTTCGGATTTTGTATTGCTAAGAAGAAGTTAAAGAACAGTAATGGTAAGCAGTCTCTTGTTTGTATCAGAATAGCGTTTCTTTTATTATTATTATTACAGTAAAAGATGACCTGGAGAGATCACCCATTTTAATCATTTACACCACTTTATGGTAGTGTGTTGTCTGTCTATAACTTAGTTACTAGACACTGAAATGTTGTCATTTAAGAAACGCTTAACATTGCAATTTGTACTGCCGTGACGTTAGTGAATCGTGCACATGCCACGAATTATGAGAATAATAATACAATCTGTAGGATACAACACATCATGTAGTCATAGTTTATATTTCGTTAAGGATAAGGCTGCTCTGAGTTGACCTAAGGTTTGGTTTTGGAGTCTGTTGCTGTCCTGTGTGCTCTGCTATACGATTGCTTTCGCTTCATTGGAAAACACTTCAATAGTTTTGAGCCCGACTTGGCCCGATGGTTAACACATTGAAATCGTAATCCGAGGGTTGCGAGTTCGAATCCCTGTCACACGAAACATACTCGTCCTTTCAGCCGTGGGTCTGTTATAACTGACGGTCAATCCCACTATTCGCTGGTAAAAGAGTAGCTCAAGAGTTGGCTATGGGCGGTGATGACTAGCTGCCTTCCTTGTTGTATTACATTTTAAATTAGGAACGCCTGGCATAGATAGCTCTCGTGAAGCTTTGTGCGAATTTCAAACACAAACAAACTTTATTGGTTTTACACTTTGCGCTTAATATGGTTTTAAAATAAAGTTGTTAAAACAGTTAGGGTGAGCATAGGGCAGATAGACCTTTGTTAAGATTAAACGCGCACACACACAGATTCACTCCGAATTGTCGTAACAGATTGATTATTGTATGGCTTAGGATATTCTTCACTCAAAGCCACCTATGGAATAACTGCACATAGCAGTTCCAGGTTTTAAACTTATTAATAAGATAGAAGTTAATTACTCAATAAAACCGTTGTCCTTTTCAGCCTACTCCAGAGCAACATCCTGCCCATTTAACAGTTTCAATAGGTAAAAACAATTGTTCGATATGACCTAATATGTTGTTTTTCCTCCTGAAGTTAACAGCCAAGAACAAGTCCATAATTTGAGGGATAAGTAATGTAATAAATATACGAATTGAGCACAGTCAATGAGGACCAATTTGCTCAGAGCACGTTGTATTACCAACAGTTTTATAACAGAGTCTAGAAAAAATTGCGTTATCATGCCTACATAGTTGTAAGTCGCTATTCCATGTGTCTTTCATTGATTTGTTGTTACTTTAAGGAATGTTTTTGTTGTGAAAAGAGAAGAGGAAGGAATTTAACTGGTTAACGCGATCTAAATATTCAAACATTTTCTTTTCTTATTCGGACAATATGTTTTCAAGCTATTTTGTATTCGTGTCTTACCTCATTAACATTGTTAAACAAAGCAAGTTAGCAATTCATAGACGAATTTTAGTAAAGAAGATTGACGCACTAAATAGCAAAAATTACTACAAAGTGTACATATATGTATATATTTATTGTTTTAATAGTTTCAGGAGTTTTCGTTACTCGTATACAAAATTTCGAAACATTTATTTCACTCACTGGAATTCTTGATCCCGGTGACGAAATTCTAGAAATAGATAGCGTTAGTGTCAGCCGAAAAAACATCAAAGAAATCAGAAATATGATAATAAATACCGACAAAATACGCTTCACAACCCGGTCATTTTGAATTTGGAAGGAGAAATAAATACATTGTAAATAGTAATTTGTGTATTTATATATGTTATGTTTGTTGTTTAAAATTGTAAAGTGTAAATTGTATTGTTTATTTTATTAAATGTATTGCAAAATGTTGTATTGGATTTTATTGTTCAAATGATGAAATAACACCAACAGAATTCAAGACAGATAATACAAAATTGTCTGCTGGATTTTATTGTTCAAATGATGAAACAACAGAAACAGAATTCAAGACAGACTTGCTACAGAGGAATC
The DNA here is from genome assembly GCF_004210375.1 of Tachypleus tridentatus. Taxonomy (NCBI): domain Eukaryota; kingdom Metazoa; phylum Arthropoda; class Merostomata; order Xiphosura; family Limulidae; genus Tachypleus; species Tachypleus tridentatus. The sequence goes on from NC_134834.1 coordinate 39,276,825, forward strand.
AATCCAGAAAGAGATATAATTTTATGAACAAAGCTTCACTGAATATAATCAATATATAATTAATACAATCAGTTTAAATCAGTAATTTACCAGTTAATTAACTTTCCTTACCATTCAATTAAATCATCCTGAAAAAGGATGATACTGTAGAATAATTGAAACGAACTCTTAAATATTAAATTAACTCAATAATGATTTTCGGTTACATGATTACAATAAAATAATCTGGACATATTTCTTTTTAACAATTTATTAATTTTCTCACAACGTAGATTGTGCAGTATGACCTACACACAATGACACTCTATTCACATAGTATTTTCGAAAAACATTAGTCAATCTCGGTTGTGTCATCTTCAAAACCAAATTAAAATAATTTAAAAATAATTAAAGCCAGTCGTTATCATTCATACACTTTTCAAGCTTTTTATCTGAACTCTTATGTACTGCTTTTTCAACGTCTGAAGATAACCCATTCCAAAGGCCAACCAAACTCTTAAATAATTAAAACTGCCTAAGCTGAAGATGATTCCTACCAGTCCATAAGTTATACTTGTGTCCCCTAGTTCTGCTATTTTCGTTGGCAAATATGAAAAAAAACAAACGATTATGCAACAGCATCTCCACGTATGATAAAACAATATTTTCTTTTCTTTTAGTGTGCTTTAAAAAAGTCTGTACTCTTAATTTTTTAATTTACAGTCAATCTTTTTTCATATTTTCATTTCTTGTTTCAACAACTTTTTGATCTTATGAATCTCGTGTAATACCAGTTAATTCAAATTTCTTAAATTTATGATGATTTTAATAAATCTTATATCTTAAACTGTTGCAAGTCAACCTGTTTATTGTTTCCTTGTAGCTACCATTTTCATTCTGTAAGGAATATGTTTATCTTGAATATTGAAGAAATTACCTTTAAAAAGTTTATACATGTGATCAGTGTCGCTAAATAACTCAGTTGACCAATTCAGAACAGATTATTCTTGTTGCATCCTTTCAATTTTTATTTTAAATTATGACCCTAATATCGTTGTCATTTATCTCTATTTGCAACAGAACATTTCACCTGATAGAGCACTTAGCATACGCATCCATACGTTCTCCAATTTCCATAATAATTTCTGTATTTGAAGTTAACAATAAATTTAACATAGCATTGTTTCAAAAGATTCCTTGACTATTTCCTTATGAAGCTCAACAGTTTTAAAAAGCATTTCTCCCTCATGGTTTGACTTTAATATTACCCAATACATATGTTCCATCATGGTTTGACTTTAATATTACCCAATATATATGTTCCATCATGGTTTGACTTTAATATTACCCAATACATATGTTCCCTCATGGTTTCATTAAGAGCTGAAATCTTAATCTGATTCTAAAGATTTTCACTAACTTCATCAGTGCAATTGTGGTTTTTAAGAAATTCCCACTAAAAGGCCTTTCTTTTATATCCACTAATAACAACCAAAATCAATTTTATCTTCACACTGATATCCTTAATTTGACCATATATTACCATTAGGCATATCTTTTAAAAAACGCACTTTATTGTTGAATGAAAAGCGTCGTATGCAACAGACATGTCGAAATTGAAGTGGTTTGAATATTATTGCTATACATTATTCTAATTGTTGAAAGTTTTCATGGGACTAGATATAGTATTATAAATATATGTTTAACATTTATTTCACACGATAAGTACATTAATATAATCTCTCATTCCCAGCTTGATGTAAAAGTTTGAGTCTTCTTGCTGAACGTGATGTTGATATTTGTTACGGTTGATACGTCTGCAGTCTTAATGAGCGTGGGTTGAGCTTGGCAGGATGCTGTCTTCTTTGGTTTGAGTCGCTGCTGAAAGGTAACGTCTACGTAGGTCGGAGTATCCTTGTCTTTCTTCTTAGCATTAATTAAAGTATTCCTGCTTGCATCAGAGATAATTGGCATACATGAAGATAAGAAGCTTACTGGAATAGAAGTACCATGATTGACGGACTTGACATTTTGAAGATTAGTTGATCGATGTTGGGGACGTTCGGCACTAAAGTGAAAATACTGTAGGATACATCCGTGTTTAAGTATAAAATCAGCTACCTGTTTGTCTTCGGTCACAACTTTAACAAAGTTAGTTGGCAATGCCGTGGTCTTGGAATGAATTCTGTGAGCAGCATGGAGTTGCGTGAAAGTTGTTGTTTCCAGAGAATGTCGAATTCCAGCAGGAGTTAAGACAAATGAACGTTCTTAATAAATATCGAATACAAGCAACGTGAACTTCAGGCAGGAGAGCATTGAACGTTAATATCTACTTTCCCTGGTTTACATACATATGCATGGTCCTGAGTGTTTTTTTTAATTTTCTGACAGAAAAGTTCTAGAAAACACTTTTCCAACATAAACCAGTTTCATCAACATGAAAAAACTGCTTATCTTTGCACCGAACTTTTTCAATAATTTTTATAAATTAAATGGGAAATATTTCAGCACCATCTACGTCTTCATTTGATCTTTTGCCTGCAATTCGAATATTATGAACCACAGAGCGTTTTTTAAAACGAAATAACCAACCATGGCTTGACGAAAATGTTTTCTAAATTGCCCCTTATCCGTTGTTTTCTTCCGTTACGTTTTCTTTAAGGGCGTTGGAGACTTAAAGCTTTCGTTTGAATTTCTATTTGACCTGAAGATAATCTTGGAAGGTCGAAACGTTGTTCTTTAATTTTCAATATAAGTGTTAATACCCATACCAGATGTTCTGAGATACATTTTTTTATTTCAATTGGGTCTCTCGTCATCAATAAATGTTTGAAATATAATTAGGATGTTTTATACAAATTATATTTGAGATGTTAAGAATGGAGAGTAGTTCTCTTAATTCTAACATGAAATCCCTTTACATTCAGACTAGTAACCAAACAGATTTTATTTTCGCAAACACATTTCTAATATTTTATTAAACAATCTGCAATCTTTACTAAAAGTATACCAAATTATGTGAAAATACATATGCTATATAAAATGCTACAGCACAAACTCTTAATGCGTGGAAATGTGTAGGCGAACTCATGTATGTTATACCAAGCACATAGTGAAAAGGTTAACTAAGTTTGTGACCCCACATTGACCTTTATAGTTTCCATTCAATAACTTTTTCTGTTTTGTTTATCTCTACTAAATATCAAAAACTTTCAGCAGATATCAGGGGCCATTTTGGAACAAATATTGAATTTTTAACAACATGTTTTCAATAATTATTTCTCCATAAACATATGGAGTCAAAGTGTTGACTGCTCGGAGTGGAAAACGATTAAGTTAAAATTAGAAAGCACTTCAATTTATCTGAAAAATTCTGAAATTTCATTTCCACGACCTCTTAAAATCTCTTAACAAAGTTGTAAACATTTTTTATGAGTAAAGCATTATATTCTATCTCTTATTTTCTCTACTCTAACTTTAGATAAGGTTGTCCCTTTGACTGATCTTCTAATCAACAAATAAAAAAATCAAAATATATTTAAATTACATTTTTCTTTCTAGAATAACTTCAGACTGTAACATGAAACATTTCTTTATTCTAAATAGCTTGAGATGTGCAACAGTACACATCTGTTTATACTTAAGTTTTGTTGCCCTTTTGAATCATATTTAACTGATATTCTCACCATAAAATTTGTAATTTACTTGGTAAATGTGGAGATAAAATTACCCTGCTGAATCACATAAAGCTACTTGTGTGTTGCTTGCAAGCATATCTCATAAAATCTTGTTATTCCTTATTTTATGTAATCTAACCTAAAAAGCTTATAATTTTTAGGCCACAGACATTTTTATGATAATAAGTAAAAAATAAATAAAAAACAATAACTAGCCTGCTTACTTAAGACTTTCTTTTCTGCCATTAATTCTCAATGAAATGGAAGCCCACCTTCTAACACTAATGGTAGTACTGCACTAAATACTTTATTTTCGTAAATAAAATACAGGATAATAATACACAAAAAGCAAACAATGACAAATAACTATCCATTTTACTACTTTATAAGAGTAGTAATAAATGTTGCTAATAAATTCGGCTCAGCTTACTGATGTGTTTGCACAGGAATAAAGTTTGAATTTCAAGTGAAAATAGACAATTCTCTCACAGAAATCAATTTATGTCATTTGATAGATTAAAACCTTACTTCCTATTGAATATAAAAATACAGTATTAAACACAGAAATAATTTATGGCAATTCTGGAAAACAGGATTTGATAAGTCAGTGTGAATGTATGCAAATTTTGTAGCACTTTAACCATATAAAATTGAAAACTATAAATATTATTATTTGCCTGACACTGATAATATCATAAGCAATTTATTTCAAAGTTAACATTTCTTAGAAGTTTGGTAAATACATTAGAAAAGAGGGATATCAAGAAGAAAAGTCACAATTCTTGTACTGAGGGAAGTTCATGATTTCTTTTAATGTTGCTTTATAAAATTAAGGACTGAAACCTCATGTGTTATTAAAATTTGGATTATTAACTACATTTGTCTGATGAACTTATCCATACACCATAACAAGGAAGTAGTTCAATTAAATTTAAAATGTGTCACTAAAACACCATGACATTCACAAAAATAAATTAAACAAAGGTGGTAATATACACAACAGTAAAGTTAAAGGTCTCTTTCCTAGCAATTAGTCAGGAACTTAATAATAAATTACAATACAAGCAAGTCTTGATATTTGACTTTGGATATGACTATGCAATAAACACATCTGATAGCCACACATACCTAATGTCTTGAAACAGAGATCTCAAGTGATGAAAATTATAGAGAAAGAAAATAATTACTGAATAGAAACACAATCACAATCGTACATCTTATGCTGTGTTTAAAATATATTTCTCTGTAACTGACTAACTTTTTATCTACCTCTGAAATATAATGAGTAATTTTACATGGTTTTGAGGTTAGTCTTCCAAAAATCTTTGATAACCTAAAACAAGACATTTCTTCCTCTTCAAAACTCATACAAGCACAAAAATGACATAATTTGTAAAATATAAAATGCCAAAGGAAAAGAAGCTGTATGTGTCCAAAACCCTTTTGTCTCTCAACTACAGAATTAGCATACAATTTAAAAAAGTTTGGTTATTCTAAAGCCGTGTAAAATAAATCTCCAGAAAAATTTGTGGATGGTCTAAGGAATATTAAATGCAGAAATGTGTCTTGTATTAATTTATATGTGTTTTTTGTTTAGAATTAAGCACAAAGCTACGCAATGCTCTGCCACCACGGGTATTCAAACCTAGTAGTTAGCAGTGTGATTCTGCAAACATACCGCTGTTCCATTGGGGGACATGTTTGTGAATTTGTTCAATTGTCCACATACCTTTCCCACACTTTTGAAGATGGCAAAACAAAATGTTTTGAGTGAGATTCAGGTTGACGCAAGTGGGGTCATTATCCATATGGTATAGCCACCCCTCTCACTAAGAGAACATAAAATGCACCAGAAGGTTAAATAGAGTATAATAGTGGTCTAGGAGCAGGTGTTTCAGGGATCTTTTACCTGATTCTGGTATTGGATTTTGTGTTCCTAGTCCCCTCATTGATTTATATGACTCTCACAAGTTAAAGGTGCAAAATGTGGGGCACGTACTGAAGGATCATGGGTGGATGTTCTAACAATATTTCATCATGGGTTTAATCCCTTCTTCAAGTAAGATATAAATTTCTTGTACATTGGAGTCTCTACAAATCATGAGAGTGCTTTAGAGCACAACAGTACAGACCAGATATTCTATGCTTGTTCTAAAACTAAGCTTAACTAACTTTATGGATTTGTTGAATTTTCTTGAATTATTCCTGTGGATGATCTGTTAAAAAAGTGATTTTTCAACAGGACAACTGTTTTTAAACACTAAGTGGAACTTTTTCCAATTCACTCTGAGGTTCATCTTCTACAATCTTCACAATTTGATGAAAGATAAAACTTCATTGTCAAAAAATGAAAATCTAATTTTCAATAAAAATGAGATAAACCTGGAATTTATTTCAGATTTATTCAGGAAATATAAATGTCACATTAACAGTTCATTAGTTGGAAAAGTTCTATTCCATTCAATTCCAGTATTGTTGCACAGGCTTTAATAATAAAACACTGACTGCAAGTTAAAAAAAATGCAGCAGGAAGGCCAATCATAAATATGAATACAGGATATCTGTTGTTTTCACTCGGAAAATATATAGAAAAAATAAGGCTTGTATGTAAGAACAACAGTTTACTGTAACAAAAATTTTGCTAACAATATTCTTCATTATAATTAATTTATGTATATTTTGTTTCTATATAAATTAAAACTTCTTTTATTTATATGTGTTATTTGAATATGATATATTTAACAATACTTTTCAATACTTATGGATTTGAGTTACATTTGACCCACTTGGATATTTTACTATTATTATTGTACACTCTCAAGACATAAAAAGACTTGTATAAGGTTTTCTCATACACAAAAATTGCCATAATTTGTGACCAAATACAACTGAATCCAGCATGCATGTAACTCATCCATTCGATTGACCTGATATTGAAAGAGGAATATTTGATAAAATATCAGATGCATGTACATGAAACATAGCAAGCTTTTAGTAAAACATACAAGTCTGTTATGCACAAAAATCCAGATGAGTCACAAATATATGTTTGCAAATTGATAATATCTGTATGACTATGATTAACATATCAAAGCACATGGCAATACTCATGTGAAAAACAAGGTTTATTTTTTATCATTGTATAATTTCCATATTGTATTTGCACAGCCTTTGAAATGCATATCTAAAGTTTTTGTAAATACTACCATATACATTACACCTGTTACTTACTTTCCTCTACCATGAAATGTTTCTAAATCAGTGACAAATGATAAAATAAATATATATTTAATAACTGACACCAAATACAAAATACTATATTGAATGGTACTCTCCAAAAAGTAAAAAAATACGAGTTTTAACACCTACACATACAAATAGGCCTAATATGAAAACATTTGCATGAATGAAGACAATATCTAAAAATACCATAAAAACTTCTGAGACATATGATGAGAACTGAATTGTGTAATAATGAGTCTTCAAATACAAAAAAAAAAACCCATAAAAGAAACAAGAACTGGTTAATTGTATTCTTAACGGATGACACTTTCTTAACAAATAAGGACCTATACTTTGGGATGAACAGAAAATTCCTAACATATTGCTAAGTGTAAAATTTTATTGATAAATGTGCTTTATTCTGTGGAGCTGTTGTACTCCCACAAATCTACTCATTTAAGAATATACAACTTAACATTTTAAGAACAGTAAAAAGAAATAAACAGAATTGCAAGTTTTGAATGTTTAATGTATTCTAATTACGTATACCAAACACTGAAGATTACACTGCTTATTTATACTTCAGTTTTTCTTACAAAGTGTGAGTCACAGTCCAGACATGATAGAAATGTTTTTTTAACAAGGTATAATAAATCAGAAGTACATAAAATGAAAATCTTCAGTAAAATTACAACAGCAATGTAATACTGAATAACAATACAGAACATATATAACCCTCAAGGTCTTATCTAGTCAATATAATATTTTGTCACATTTCATGTAAATGTGATTTTACTGCTACAACTTGTTGTTGAGGCGAACAAGATTCAACATGAAGATGCCACAGAAAAGAAGCTGCATAAATCTGGATATCTTGTGTGAAAAGAGAAAAATGTCAGGATGTTTGAGACAAATGTAATAAGTTAAAGGTGGTGAAGTTTGAGGGTACAGGGTCATTCCATGTCAAATCATCTACAATTTGGAAATTTTCCAGGTGACCCCTTCAGAATGCCTTGAAAACCTTCACATATGCTCATCTACCCATATAATGAAATATTGCCAAATATTAAATCAATATCTTTAATAGTTTCTGATTTACAGCACTGTAAAATTTAGTTAATTTGTGTTTATTTGTGACAAATTCGTTTTCGGGCAAACTTAGCCACTTGAAGCTGCAACAGTAATGGTGGTAGAAAGCTGAAATGTGCTGCACTGACTGAATTAATTTCACAGAATTCAAAAATGGTCTCAAACCAAGTTTATCTCTCTGAGGATTTGTATAGTGAGACTGTAAACTCACCTGAAAACCCAAAATTATAAAAAAAATTGGTTTATTTAAGAAGCCATAGCTCTAAGACTTAATATGCTGCAAAGCTGAATTTTGTTTTCAAATTTCCTATGACATATCAGTTGATAAATCAGCAATTCTTCTAGATAAAAGTCTGTTAGATCTCCTATAAAAAAATGTAGTTGCATGCAACTTTTTATAATGTAGCTAAAAATAGCCCTATTTCTGGTCACAGTTTGACCATGTCATCAGTTATTCAGCCTTTTCAGATTTTTACCATATATTCTTACATCTCTGAATATGATTAACAAAAAAAAATCAGGATGGTGTTCAACCTACTTTTGAGTTATAATTTTTTAAAGTATCCTCTGACCATACATTTTTTATTTAACATTGGATGAAATGCTATGTTGATTTAAAAGTTGAATTCAATTAATATTTATCAATATTATTTAACCAACCTTTCTTTTTATTCTTAAAATAATGCAAAATTATGATAAATAAAGATATTAATCAGATATAGAGCTGGACAACTAGTACATTGTTCCTCCAACCATGGTATATGGAAACAAGACAAAAAAAAAGTTAATGGTAAATTCTGCTAGTCAATTTCTTTCCCTCAAGATTTTAATTATTTGTTTAGTTGAAATAGTCAGAAACTTTAATTTTAATAAGTTGATTATTTTTATGACAGTTGTTATAATTGGAAACACTAATTTTGATTTTCAATTCAATCATAATTTTAAATAACTGATTATTTAATGATACTAATCTATATAATTGTTTCTCATGAGTAACTGAATATGTTGATTAATTGGCCCACCTCTAATCAGATCCTCAGTTAAAAATTAAGACTTTGAGGTGCACTCTTCTGATAATAAATTTCTAATATATCTGGATTCTATTAATAACAATTCAGTTGGTTTTCTTTTTCCTAACCTTCTAATATCCAATTCATGTGATTTTATTAGCTAATCTTCTCCGTGGCTAATAATTAAAAGTTTTTGAGAATCAGAGTACCCCATATCCACACAATCTTCATTGTCCACAGATCAAAAAACATTTTCAAAAGAAACTTAAGAGATGAGCAAAACAGGACTTCACTTTATTGAATTCATGTTAGTTTTTTTTCCATTTTATGTATGTAGAACACTTTATAAGTATCACATTACTATCATCTTCAGTGAAAATTAGCAACAGAAAGGTAACACTTGAACTATGTATTACTTTTGAGAAATAAGTTTCACATTTAAATTTCTTACTGTACATAACAAACAAAATTCCAAGTAAATATAGCACATTTTTTTCAACATTAATATACTTGTGAAGAAGACATATACTTCTAACATTGTTTTCTTATTTTGAATTCCCTTGTAGAATGTTTGTCAGTATATTGATTGAAATAGTTGATGTGCATCCTGATTCACTGCCTCTCAACAACTCAACAGTAATTAAAAGAAATACCTTATTTTTTATAAAATGAAAGATTATTAACTATTCTATCAGTTTTCATTTTCAAAGGGTGCAATATTTCAAGATGATTTATACCAGAGGGACAATGTTCTGTAGGTGTCTATAATGTTATGTTTAAAATCATACTGATTTCATGACTTCAGCCATTGTAAATTGTTAGCACAGAGTACTGAGGAGCTCCTGTGGATCTAAGATGCTGAACACAAGTGGCAATGAAAGACTTATTTTTACTAAACTACTAAGATAGGTAGACTTATTTGTAGTAATGACACAGCTAAATTTCTTTAAGATATGAGAAAAAGAAATTATTACAATGCATAACCCTTTCTTTAAATGCATTTTCTATCTTGTGAAACTGACTCCAGTATCAAGCAAAATAAACCATGAAAAGTTTAACATTTGTACTTAAAAGAAAATAGTAAATCAACTAAAGAGTGTTTTAGTAAGAGAAGATATTCACAGGAACTGAAGTTTTCAAGATCTCTGTCCTTTATAGTGATTTACAAGGAACTTGTTATAAATTTTACCATTACCATTGTATATGTACAAAAATTAATCCAACATTAATAACTCTTTGAAATATTAGATAAGTAATACAATACTGCAAAGCACTGAAGTCGGTTCATCAGCATTGTAGTGTTAATAATATCCTTATTTTGTAATTTCGTAAGGTAAGTTTGGGAAATTGGAAGGTATTGAAAGTTGTAACTTTAATTTTCTCTCATTGCTTTTAAAAGTGGCTCACTCAGATAGTTTTACTGATCATACAGTAAATGTTGTAACTGTTTCATTTTTGTGTCGAGTTATTTTCATTTTCTGCAAAAAAAATTTAAATCTTTATTTAAAACTATGTAATAAATTATGTTTTAACTATTTTTTTCTTTATCTTAATTGCAGATGTTAACATTAACTGTGAATGAAAGGTCTTAGCTTGTAACTGATGAATTTTGGTTTGTATACTATGTGTTTCATTCTTAATCAACTTTGCGTTTAAACCTTTTAGTACAGGATGTATTTACATTTTATTGTACATCGTTTGATGTTCTGCTTTAGTTATTAGCATTAAAGTTAATAAAACGGAAATATTGGATTTCACTATTTTCATTCACCTACAAACTTGGACCATCAACTAGTAATTGCCCACACACAGAACATTTTCTTTTCTCTTGTGTTTGTGCATTCTGCCAAAGAAATTTACAAGCCACTGGCCTCGTGAAATATCACATGCAACCATGAGAATTTGTTCAATTGCATGATGTCATCAGAACCATTCACTAATAGGAGTTTGACCACACCTCTATGCGCGATGACTCTTTCATATTCATGCTTGTGAAACTTCATTTGTTTCTTCTGAATGTTTTGAGTTTGCTGATATTTATGACAATTTTCATTGTTAGTTTTCTTACCTGAGTTTCATTATATTTAATATGAATTCACAAGTTAATGCGAATTAATGTTCTCAGATGAGTGAACAATCTACACTGAGCAACTTACCAGCAAGCAATTCAGTGAGAAGTTCTTTATCTGTAGAAGATGTGATAGACATTTTCCATTCGATTGTGTGATTTATTATACACCCAGGACTTTCTGTTTCACTTCCTTACCACTCTTTCAAGCCAAACATTAAAGAGGATGAATTTGAGTCCCTTTTTTTCTGCCTTCATGCTTTGATATGGGAACGTCTTCATCTACTGAAGAACATTCGTAATCTTTATCTGATTTTTAAAAGGTCACTACTGTACGGTTCTTTCTCCCACGGTAATATTCTTTTACTCTTTCCATTTTCTGTTACATAATGTTTCTCCTCATCATTTCCGTTTCTGATATATATATCTCACATTCTCGACTTATACTGCCCTCTATCGGCGCAAATGTTCGCTCGGTACTAACCTTGTTATAACCACTTACCCTCACGTATGGTAACATGAGATATCTGCGTACTAACATGCAAATAATTTTGCAACAACCTTCTACCAATAGGTGTGTGACATTAACCCTATCGTAAATAGCACCATTCTTTATCTTGTAGTTGTCTTACAGTTCGGACGTATTTTTGGTATTTCAATGTGATTTTTTGATTCGTTGTCAAAGTTTATAGTTTCATTTTGTCCATTGTGTATTTCTTCTCACCCGTTAATTTTTCCAGAGTTTTACGGTTTGGTGAATTATTTTTAGGAATTACACTTCTCTTAACTACACTAATAATTTACGCGCAATCCCACGTGGCTTTGACTTCAGTGACTGTAACTACTACAGCTAATTTATCTGCCACTTTAATGGCGTCTGAACACGTCATCAGATTGGGATGTAATGGCTGTTTTGCTGAAAGAACCTGCTGATTGACTTTTTTACTTTAATGCTTTGATTGTACATGATACTGAGAGTCTAGCTCCTCCTGCTGCCCATGCATCTCTGTTGCGTGTTGTTTCTATTCAATAAGATAGGATATGTTTTAGCATTATTTCCTGTTTATCTTCATTCTATCCCTTCTCTTCTCCATGCGTTATTTAGATCCCAAGAGTAGTTTGGGGAACTAGTTCAGTGTGGGGGTATCTATACTTCGATTTTGGATGATCATGCTGTGGCATGTCACCATTATGATTTCCCTCCTTAGGTTTGCAGAGTTTGGTGTAGTTCGTCCTTTTCTGGGGATCGAATCATCTTAGTTCAGGTTTTGAGTATGTCACATTTCTTTTCTACCCGGGTAAGTTTTGGAGGATATTCCCGTTTCTCGGGAGCCTCGGTTATGTCAGCCTTGTTGCTCAATTTCACTTGGTCTTCCTTTTCTCCCACAATATTCGTTACCATTCCTTCCCTGTTTGGTTCTGGCCTTCCAAATGCTTGCAGTTTTCCATATGTCCTTGAGGAAACTGGCAATTTTGGGGGTTCAGGACCGGAAAGTTGAGCTCACGTTTCTCCAGTGGAACGACATTATATACAGATTTGCAACACTAGATTTCGGGGTTCAGTTCCACACAATGGAAGCGATACTTTGCTGAATGTGGCTTTGCTCTACAACATACACACATTTTTACCCTTTCAGACAGGGCTCATCAATGTTTTGAATTACTTTGTCCATAGTTGGAGATAATTCTCACAGATCCTTGGTTCTGGGGTAATTGCATTTGATCTATTCCTTGGGTTTCTATATCCTGCATGAGTTATTCAGGATGTGACTTGGGATTTATTTTGCGTGGATGCCATTTTACAGGAGATCCATATATTTGGGGTGCCCATTTCAATGTGTCTGTTGTTGCCTCAAGATTTAGGGGCTGGAGCTTGATCATCATTTGGTTAGTTTTGAACCATTTATTACTCCTCTTACATTTTACCAAGGGGCTGTAACTAGTCCTTTGTTGGGGTTTTTCTCCTGGTTTGTGAAGAAAAAGAGTGTTGCTTCAGTTGAATTTCTCCTCGTTAATTTCTTTCCTGTATTTGGACTTTTTGGGTTCATAGGTGTTGTGTATTTTCAGTTTGGACTCCTCCAATGGACTTTTTTCTTCACCTCCTTCCAACTTTGATCATCCGTTTTTTGCCCATCTCCCTTTCCATGGTCCATCATTTCCACCATGACATTGTTATCTGACTTACCCAAGTCAATCCTGCCTTTTTACGCTTTCTTCTAGGAGTAGAAACATTTTAACTTTCATCAGTCCTATTTTTATTTCATATGCAGTTGGACCCAGTATTCTCTCTTTTTGGTTTTGGACTAGGACGATTCTGGTTTGCACCTCTTTCTTCTCTACTTCTCTGATTTTGCATGAGGTCTTTTCTTGTTTGGGGACATGGGCTTCTTGGAAAGCTCTCATATCTATTTGCCATGTCCTATTGTATTGTCTTCCATGAATATACTGCTCAAGTGGAGCCTTGTTTGGGACCCCATAGTTGCTTCTTTTCATTCTTCCTTTCTGACTGACTTTGTATGATTGGCTGGATTGGATCAACATCTTTTGGGTGTTCCTCCTCCCAATCTACAATGTCTTCTTTCTGGATACTCCACTTTCTTGTTGGGCTTATTTTTTGGTTCTTGGGAAGTTTTGGATTGGTGGTTTATTTTGAAGTCTTCTAGCATTTCCTTCCTTGTGGGGTCCTAGCCATTTCTTGGGCTCTGGTTTACTTCCTTCTAGCCCTACAGGAAAGATTTTTGGTATTGTTTTCCAACTACTATTTTCTTGTCTCATGCTTCTTCAGGAAAGTGACCTCTGGTGTAGGCCACTGGTTCTCCTGTGTTGTGTCACTGTCTTCAACTTCGTTTGCTGGCTTGTCATATTCTGGGTACCCTGTATCTCATTGCACATTGTTTATCATTGCCTAGTTGGAGTACACATAAATTCCTTTCATGCTGTTTACTTCTGTTGTTTATTTCATGGTGCTCTTCCAAGTTTGATGATCATTATCCAATTCCCATTATGGTAGGATTTGTCAATATATTTCATTGTTTTTTTTTCTTTTCTCCTGATTGACTGTTTTTCTCGTAAATTTCCATTTCTATTCATTGTCCTGTCACTAGCATCTTTTTTCCATCATTCCTTTGAGGACTTCTTTGGTGCCAGTATATGGACCATTCCTCTATCTTTGCTGCTTTTTAGCTTCATTAACAGACTGTTTTTTGTTCGAATGAATTTCATCTTCCTCCAGTTGCTATTTTGCACTCCTTTGTTTCTCTGTGAGTGGTAAGGCCTCAGATCGTATTTTAGAACATAACATTTTACCATATCTGTAAACAATAGTAAATTAAATAGCTCAACACTTGATAAATAAAAATAAATAGCTTAGATCAGAATAAATCGCAGTATAATAGTGAAAACGATTCATTTAGATCACAAGAGATATCAAATAGCAAGGTCAATATTTAGCAGAAAAGAAGAGTTTTAAAAAGATGCTCAAAGGACAAATCTCACTATAAAAATCTTCATTTTATGACTTAGTTTTAAAGTACTTGAGTCACCAGTGAGACAGCGGGTAAGTTTACGAAGCCAAAATGCTAAAATTTAGAACCTGATTCCTCTCGATGGACATGGCTGACAGTCCAATGTGGTTTTGCTCTAAAAACAGATTTGATATTTTTATGGAATAAACAAAGATTTAATTTCGAAAAAAAAACGAATGTTACCTGAATATGCTCTTAAAGTTTGAGTATATCTGATTTTTTAATTAATCAAACTAATTGAAGAGTCTTAAATAAACATATACACTAAAAGCAAGTATGTTAGCACAATATGTTCGAAAATAATTGCAACCTTTAGGTGCACAACAACTTTTGTTAGAATATTCTGGGTTTTCTTTTTGGTAGTTAAACTCAAATGTGTTTCTGTGTGAAGCTTCGGTTGGCTTGAGATGAACGAGAAGGAAACATGATATGTCAGCAGAATAGGATGGACGACGGTGCGGACATTCGGCTCTGAAATGAAAAAGTGAGGAAAATAACCGTTAGAAAAAATATATTTAACTGTAAGTTCACATACTATAGTTCTTGGTAATTGCCTTTCTTAGCAAGTTGGTATTGTCGTACTTGGCAAATCGATTATTTTTTGTTTAAGTTTGTTTTGTTAAATAGTGATTTTATGATAGCAGTTAACACTAGACAATAATTTATTTTAACTGGTTTACTAATTACTTGGGAGTTTACATATATCATGTTCGTCCTGGTTACTAGATGTACCTGTTACGAGAAATGTTTAGCCAGGTGATTTCTTATGAAAGTTTTATTATTGCAAGTTAACTAAAAGAACTTTGATTGCCGAAAGAAATTTTAAATTTACTTATCTATATACGCTACCCCCAATGGTTCGCCTGTAAGTTTTTGACGCTAAAAATCGGGTTTTGATACCCGTAGTTGGCAGAGCAAAAAGTATACCATTGTGTGCGTAACTTTGTGCATAATAACAACCCAAACTTAACAGACCAACAAGAAAGATTTAACACACACATATATTAATTAATGAAGAAGAATGAGTTGTTAATAAAGTAGTGTGGTTATAACATTGAAAATCTTTGAAGAGGTGTAAGTATTCTCATTACTGATATAGGAGCAGATGCCAGAGAGTTACAATACCGTAAAGAGTGTTTGGAAAGCATGAAATCAAATAGTGATTTAAACAGCCTCCACTGAAAACATCCAATAAAACAAGTTTTGATGTTTTGATGCATTCTTCTGGCAATAATAATGCTATATATACACTGCTGGCCAAAATCTCAAGGCTAATGAACATAAAGAAAAAATATGCATTTTGCATTGTTAGACTCAACCACTTATTTGAGTAAAACTTCGAAAGATGAAAATAAGAAAAGGGAAAATAAAAATAAAAAAACGTTTTTAGCATTTAATAGGGAAAATGTGAACACTATGAAACTAGCCTAAATACTAGCTGGTCAAAAGTTCAAGACCATATAAAAAAAGAAGTCCTAAACAGGGTAGAAAATGCCCAACAAGAGGTCTCAGTAGTGAGTTGCACAGCCGTCATTGCGAATAACTTCAAACATTCGCTTTGGCATGGTCGATATAAGCGTTTGCAGAAGGCTGGCTGGAATGTTATTCCAAGTGGTGAAGATGGCTTCAGGAAGATCATGCACTGTTTAGAATTGACGTCCATTTCTATAGAATTCCCTTGCCGTCTACTCCCAAACATTTTCAATGGAGTTCAGTTCGAGCGAACACGCTGGATGGTCCAAAAGAATCACGTTATTTGCCATTAAAAAAAGTCCTTTATCCTGTGGGCATTGTGGATTGCAGCGTTGTCCTGCTGAAAGATCCAGTCATTTCCATACAAGCGAGAGCCTTCAGTCAATAAGAATGTTCTCTCCAACATGCCAATGTAGCCAGCTGCTGTTTGACGCCCCTGCTTAATCTGAAGCTCCATTATTCAATGGAAGGAGAAAGCACCCTAGATCATGATGGAACCTTCTCCACTGTGTCGTGTAGACAATGTCTCCGGTGGGATATCCTTATCGTGCTAGTAACGTTGTAAGCCATCTGGACCATCCAGGTTAATTTTCTTCTCATCAGACAACAAAATTTTCATCCACTATTCTACGTCCTATGTTTGGTGTTTCTCAGCAAAGTTTAACCGAGCTGTTTCGTGGTGTAGAAGGAGGCGTGGCCTTTGAAGACGTTTATGGTTTTTAAAGCCTTTTTCTCATAGATACCGTCTTATTGTTCCTGAGCTGCATTCTGCATCCGTAAGAGCCTTAATCTGGTTCGATGATCGGCTGGTGTCTTGCCAGACAACCTGTCGAATCCTCCTGTTCAACGCCGGCGAAATTTTCTTGGGCCGACTACTTAAAATTCTCGTTCTGTATCCCTCAGGGTCTTTCAAGAAATTTGCAACAGCAGTTTTAGTACGCCCAATCTCACCAGCGACAGCACGTTGAGAGAGACCTTGCTTTTGCAGCTCAACAATTTTGCCACGTTCAAACTCTGTCAACTTTTTTAGCCTTTGCCGTGTTTTTACCCAATGTAACACAGGAGATGTCAGTGGGTGATGTCGACAACGCTAATGCTTGAACACAAATGACTAAATTTCGTTACGTGTTTACCGATTAACGCTTCACTTCAATATGGTCTTAAACTTTTGACCAGCTGGTATTTAGGCTAATTTCATAATGTTCACATTTTCCCTATTAAATACTAAAAAAGTTTTTTATTTTTATTTTCCCTTTTCTTATTTTCATCTTTCGAAACGCTACTAAAATAAGTGGTTGAGTCTAACAACGCAAAATGCATATTTTTTCTTTTTGTTCATTGGCCTTAAGATTTTGGCAAGCAGTGTATATATTTGAATAATTACTTATTGTCTTGGATGAACATTTCCAAGAACGGAAAAATTATCTGCTGTCTAACGTGTATACATTTATGTAAAAACAAAATCGTTAGTGGTATTAATTTTTAATAACATTAATACCTCCCCCCAGTGGCGCAGCGGAATGTCTTCAGATTCATACCTCAAGAAACCGCGTTTTTATATCCGTGGTGGGCAAAGCATGGTTAACCCGTTGTATGGTTTCGTGCTAAATTAGGGATGGTTGGTACAGATACCCCTCGTGTAGCTTTGCGCGAAATTCAATAACAAATAAACCAACGATTTATTATAACAGTAACTTTAGATTAAAATTTGTTTAGGAAATGTTTTTAGTTTTGTTTTAGTTTTAACTTTATGTTTAAACTTTAAATGAGGAGGCATCTTTTCAGGGTTTACTCTTTTGACGATCCGGATTTGAGTCAGCTTACTAACCGTTAGCTGGTCATCCATAGAGGACGTCATGTTGGCTGTTGTCATATGTATTGTATGGGTCTGGGCCGTGGTAGTTGTTAACCTAGAGATTGGTGATTTCTGAGTGAATTTGGTGCTGGTTGTTTTTGTCAGTAGACTGATGTGTTTGTGATCGTCTGCGTGAAGTTGTCCTGTGGGACAAATAAAGATGTATTCTAGCCATTAACTAGAATGTGATTAGCCATTGGTTTGAAGTTGGTTACTACTTTCTTGAACTGGGTGAGAAAGCCTATAATTCTGGACTGGATCCGGTAAATTGGAGATAAGATTTGTTGCTGCTTTAATTGAGTGCTGAATATCTGCTGAGTAGATAGAAGGGTGGATGTTCCTAATAAAAAAAAAAACAGGAAAGAGATTAGTTTCGCTTTTATGGGTGGAACACCTGACATTTATGTCAGCATTCTAGGATCCACAGAGATAAGTGAGGTCGGTCAGGGTAGAGGGCTGGAGGAAAACTCCGTCTCGACGAAGGATTTTGGTCCTCCTTGGGTCGATAGACATACATGGTTTGCAATAGTCGATTAAAGATGTAATTTAGCGTGGGGTGAAATCCAACGGTAATCCATCAAAAATTACAGGAGAAATTGGCGAAATAATCGACGAATAACTTGTTGACTGCGGAGACATCTTGGCAGCAATCATTCTGCACATCTGGATATGTCAGCTGAAAAAAATGGGCACATAATAGAATTATTGAAACCTTAAAAACAATTTCTCGAAAATACAAAACGAATATCAGACCTGAGTCTGAAAGTTTAATTATTTAAACTGCAAGTAAAACTTTAGTAGCTGGTTGCTGATTGTTTAACCTAGGCTTCATTCGAAGAATAGAATCGTCTACCTTACCTATAGTTTAGTCTCATTTTCGGTTTTGCCAGTTACTTTAAACATACTGGGAGTTTAGAATACGTGGAATTTATTTAATGCATACCAAACAATGCTTGAACTGTCTTTGAACAGCAAACAACTACTCAACATTTACTTACAGTTTAGGTAATCGAACATTGTTGAAACGAATGTTGTTGGTAAAAAAACATGAGCTAAAGCATCAGGGCTTCTAAATAGGATTTGTGGATCCAATTTCATTGTAACTTTAATATTCAGCAAGAACATTTTCATTGAGATCAAAATGTTTATGTAAGGTATAGAGCAAGGAAAGTTAGATGTAATTATTGCAGTCATGTCGTAGAAATGACACTTTATGTAATACTGAATGGACTAAACAACGTGGTATTGATGCAAAATATGAATATAAAAAGTTTCAGAGACAAATTCGGCAAATTCGTGGCATCGGACATACAAACAGTTTTAATGGAAGAATATTAAAGATATGAATTTACAAAAGTATTTGATTATACGGTATTTGAGATTAATGACGAAATTTCTAGTATTTAGTTCGTGTTTCCATCATTCTTAAATACATTGAATCCAAATCAACTTGTATAATCATTGTAATAAAAAACTTCAAACTCCTTCAACATCAGTTGAAAGCAACTTAAATATGTGAACAGTCTCGTAAGCTAAACAAATAGCATTGAAAGAGGCAGCTTTTTTACATATAAGAAAAATGAACATAAGGTGTTCTCAGAGACTGCTAAAGCTCATAGGTTGTAATTAACAGTTGCAAGTATACACAAAAAACAAGAGTGATTTTAGTAAACTGAAACTAGTAAAATCATGCTCTAGAAACAACAGGACCAGTGAAAAGCGGGATGAACTCATGGTTTTAATAGTGAAAGTGATTTAACTGACAAAATATCCATAAGAAATGTAGTCAATATGTGCTCCCTTCTGACGCTAAGGAGAATTAGGATTAATTGTTTATCGAAAACAGTTAAATAAAATTAATATTGCGACCTACTAACATTGTGAGTTGGTATGTAACTCTCGTGAAAGTTTTTAATAAAAATGAAACTAGCTAATAAAATAGATTTTTTCTTGAACGATCCTAAGATTATGTAGTTATAGGAAAACATGACAATTAATTTTTTCTATTATTTATAATAAACATTCGTTATTTATTGTACTTATATGCATTCAGACTCTGAATAGTTCACATATAAAGTGGTTTTCATTTTATTACTTACAGTCTTCACATTTCATTTGCATAATCTGTAGAAGCTCCTAAATGAATATCAAACGATTTTTGAAGTAAATGTTTTTTACGTTATATTCCATTTTTTCTATTATATTATTAAGTTTATGTATTATCAACAACGTAAAGTGAAATGAAATGATTAAATTTAAGAAACTAAAACATGCACATATCTTTTAAATGTTCCTATAATAATTTTAATCTTTTTTTTTCTCATAAGCGTAATTTTACTCATAATTTAATTTTAATTTTCCTTTCTAATTCTCTGATTTTTATTCTTGATGCAGGTATGCTAACTTATTGTTGCCAATGCAAATCCACGATGTTCTTTAATGTTGAGCAAAGATCGTCCACAGATTCTTTCACTAACGGTTGCACATGCAAATGACGCTATCTTGCATAAACATTTCTGCAAGTCAAACTACATCAAATTGAATGTATGCAATCATAAAATTTTCAGAAAACAACAACAACAACACAACAAATACATAACTAATTAATATATAAAAGCAATCTAATTGTTTAGCAAACTAATACATATAAGACGAGAAACACTGACCAGTCAATAGATGCACCTCAAGAGAGTTTCTGTAATTAACAAGTACAGTACAATATATTTATTTATCTATACACAGTATATTAAATAATACAGTTTTTATTTTATCAGTTGACATACATTTATTATACACACTGTCCAAAATATTTTCAGCAGTTAAATAAGTTTTAGTCAGCTTAGAATAATTTTCAGAATGAAAAATCGGTTCACTTTTACTTAATTCTGTGAAATATGTGATATTTCATTATACACTAATTATTATATCAAATAAAATGTTTTGAAACATATGTTGAAATAGTAAAGTTATATATTTTCACAAAACACTACAAAGAATGAATCATTGACACACACAACAAAGGTCTAATTCTTAGTTAGCAAAATGTATTTCTCTGCACAAGGGCCTTCCACACTCTTCCAATCCAGATTTTGTACACTGGAGTCCC
This sequence comes from Tachypleus tridentatus, assembly GCF_004210375.1. Classification (NCBI taxonomy): domain Eukaryota; kingdom Metazoa; phylum Arthropoda; class Merostomata; order Xiphosura; family Limulidae; genus Tachypleus; species Tachypleus tridentatus. Next base: position 39,297,828 of record NC_134834.1, read on the forward strand.
ATGAACCCCCTCTACACCTTCGTTGTTTGCAACTGTCTTTAATGTATGCTTCAAAACTTCGATCTTTACCACAGCATACCACATGGGGTTGTGTTTTCCTTCCTCAGTGGGCCATACTTTTTCATAATAGACGGTCTGCCACTGTTCCTTTTAGCCTTCGCCTCCAGGTGCAGTTGGATGAATTGGGTCTGTCTTTGGATGACATAGTGGTATCCACAGATCAGCTCATCACACCATGGCTAATTACCATCCCCAAGTGTGATCATTCTTTGAGTCATTTGAAGAAGGTAGATACTCCTGATTGGATATACTGTCTTCTATTTGCTAAACATCATTCGAACCATTCTTCCATTCCCATTTATACAGATGGTTCAAAATCAGATGACTCTGTGGGCTCTACCATCGTTTGCTGTGATTCGGTTGTTGCACACAGAATCTCCTCTACAGTTTCTGTGTTCACTGCCGAATTGTACGCCATTTCTCTTGCCCTAGATCACATAGAAGCTATGCAGTACACTATTTATACCAATTCTCTTAGCTCTCTGTTAGCTCCGGAATCGCTTCACTTCAGTTTTCACCCTATTTCCACTGATATTCAAAACCGACTGGCCCACTTTTCTTTAACATCTACTTCTATCTAGTTCTTCTGGATACCAGGCCATGTTGGTATTTGCGGGAACGAGCTCGCCGGCGCCGTAGCTAAGTCTGTATGCTCTGTCACTGCTCTGTCTGTTCCATACATGGACTATGGTCCTGTATTCAAGACTCGGCTCCGTTCCAGTCGTCAGGCGACTTGGAGTGAGCAATGTGAAAACAAGTTTTTCTAAATAAAACCCTTTATTGGACTTTGGGCGTCGTCTTTCCTTAAGAATCAGAAAGAGGAAGTTGTCCTAACTAGACCATGCATTGGTGACACTTTTTTAACTCATCGTTTTATTGTATTTGGGACTGATGCACCAATGTGTTGTCTGTGTGACACTCAAGTCACAATATGCCACATTTTACCGTCTTGCCATCGTTATGACTCTGAACGACGGTACCATTTTAGACATGTTTTGTTCCAAGGTTTACCCATAAAGTTGGACAGTGGCATCGGTGATGGTGACACTGTCCACCTTGCAAATGTTTTTTTTAGTTTCTTAAAGGACATTGACTTTTTTAACACTATTTAAGTTCTTAATTCATAAATTAGACCTTTTTTGTGATTCCTTTTTTAAGTATAACCAGTTCGATATGAAATTAGAAAATGGTCGTAACGTCAAATAATTCGAAACCAGGACTGGAAAGGCAAACTTCAGGTGACTAACGCTGATGTTTGCACTTACCTAATTCAAGGGTCGCGGGTTCGAATTCCCGCCGCACCAAACATGCTCGCCCTTTCAGCCGTTGGGGCGTTATAATGTGACGGTCAATCCCACCATTCGTTGGTAAAAGAGTAACCCAAGAGTTAGCGGTAGGTGGTGATGACTAGCTGCCTTCCCTCTAGTCTTACACTGCTAAATTAGGGACGGCTAGCGCAGATAGCCCTCGAGTAGCTTTGCGCGAAATTCAAAACAAACGTACTTAGCTGTTAGTCATCCTGGCGAGTTATGACTATTCAACTTATTCTACAGAATGTCCTTTAAAACTAGTATTACTGTAATTTCTCTCTTACTACTGAACACTGTTTAAGTTTTAATTCAAAATTAAACTTTGTCTTGTTTTACTTTGACTCCTTTTTATGAATTTTAATACTTTTAGCTTTTTACCGGATATGGCGCAGATAGCCTAGTTGCTTTGCGCCATAAAACTCCAAACCCACCCACCCACTACACAAGCCACATCCTTTACACCATATATTTATTGGTATATATTTTCTGACTTACTTCTGATACCTGACTCCAAGTATCTTCTAAATATCACCACACGGGAAACGGAAATTTTATCATAAAAAGTCTGTGAGTAAGAGAGTTAAAAGCTATAATATATCGTCTACTACGTAATTGTTTAATCACAAAACTCACATACTAATATACACTATCAACACGTCGAATGAGAGCATTCAAAATACATCGGACAATACAACAAAATACCTACACAGTAAAGTTAAAGTAAGGGTATGCATTTATTCATTCAGATCATTTGGATGAACCAATTAGCAAATGCTTACAGAATAAGGATGTTTCTCCTCTGAAATATTTTTAACTACCATCAAAAGATTGAATTAAAGTAAAAAAAGGCAAACTATTAGATGATTCATTCAAAACTCACGTTACTACACTTGAATTACCGGTAGGCAGCACATCAAACATTAGTGTTGATCAACTGTGCTGTAAATAACACTTTTTGCTTCTTGAACGCTGTTGGGTGTTCCTTATAGATGTTTGGCTGCTGATCACGAAAATAACATCCAAATTTGCCCATCACGTACCGTTTCATCGAAATCTTCAGTTTTGCTACAATGGAAAAACGATATCAGGGCAACTGTAATCCGTCAGTGCTTGCTGACTACTGTTGGACACTGCAACGTGATGCACCAGGACAATGAATACAAACGAAAATCAGTAGCAAAACTTGAACTTAATAGCGTATTAGAAACATAAACGCAATTAAATACGTTATTGCCGGTAAACAGTTAACTGTCTATTTCTCAAAGTTCTTACGTGATAAAGCAAAACCAAAACCATATTTGTGCATACCCACCAGGTACCTGTCACAATCAGCAAAATCTTTTCAGGAAATAAAACTTTTCAAAAAAATTGTTGTGCAGTGTAATATGTGTGTGTGTGTGTGTGTTTCTTATAGCAAAGCCACATCGGGCTATCTGCTCAGCCCACCGAGATGAATCAAACCGCTGATGTTACCGTTGTAAATCCATAGACATACCGCTGTACTAGCGGGGGACTGTAAATAATAACGATGACCTTTGTTATAGTACTATCCTTAGTACTGCTCAGAAATGAACCAAAATATAACAGTATTAGAAATCATCAACGACCGCTATTGGTATTTATGGCTAAAGACTTGCATACTTCATATAATGATCCAGAAAGACTATTCGGTGTAGAAGTTATTTCTACATTTGAGAGTCATCTAAATTTTCAGATACGTGTATTATATTCAGAAAATTTCAAATCTGTAATATATAAACGTTCTTCACGTCAAGACAAAATGTACCAGCTCATCAGTTTAATGTTATAATACGTATTAATGAAAAGGTTCCTCGGTTAAAACTATTACTGATTAGAATGTGAAAAGACATTTGAGCATTTAAAGGAACATAAAGTTTCTGAATATTGTAATGTTTGTCAGAGTGACGAAGGCTTGAAAGTTTATTCGAGTTCAAAGAGATTTGCAGAATGTTACAACAGACATGAATCGAGGAATGTCACACAAATGACATCTTTGTGTGATAAGCGTAAAAATGCTTTTGTCATTATTGGCAGCGTGTATGTATTTCTTCATTTCGCGCAAAGCTATACGAGCAATCTCTCCGCTAGCTTTCCCTAATTTAGCAGTGTAAGACTAAACGGAAGGCATCTAATCATCACCACCAACCGCCAACTCTTGGTCTTTTCTTTTACCAACGAATAGTGGGATTGACCATAACTTATAACGCCCCAACGGCAGAAAGAGAGTACGTGTTTGGTGTGATGGGGATTTGACTCCGCAGCCCTTGGATTACAAGTGAAGCGCCCCACCCACCTGGCAATGTCGGGCCGATTACTGACAGAAAAAAAAAATGTAATCCTGAATTTAATAGATATGTAAAAATCATACGTGTGGTTTGTATATCTTGAACAACAATTTCAAATATTCGTCAAATAAATGCTTTTGTTATTTCGAGACGGAGCAGGAAACCAAAATTCATGAGGTAAACTACTGTTATAATTCATTTGCGGAATTTTGTCAATTCTTGTTTTAGAAAGAACGTACAAATAATAAATCTACAGAACATAATATGAAAGATTTAGACGGAACTTTTTATCTTGATATATGTTATTCGTCTAGGAATAAAATCCGAAATTATCATAAATAGTGGAAAAAATACGCTTATAGTTGTCAAAAGTCTCAGAATTAGAATAATTGACTGTTACGATCTTATACCTTTATTTATAAACTCAAGTCAGAAATATTGAGAACCTATACTGGATGTCAGTTTTTACTCTCTTGACATCATGTTAGCATCCATAAGACATAAGTTTCTAGACTGTCACTTTCGGCAATGAGAGGAAGAATATATCATTGACTTTCAAAAATAAGAGAAAAAAATGTCAGTGCTGATTCTTATTAATTTTTGTATTTCTCTTGAAAATTGCATTGAAATTAACATTTATCGCTCTTTATTTCTATTTTTAGATACTGTTAGTAAAATGTGGATATAATTCGATGGTGTTGTCTTCAATCCAGGGAAGAATTACACACAACCTACAATGTGGGTTCGTTCATGTACACGACCATTGTTTCTGCATGTATGGTTATATTCACATGGAGGGTTATACTACCACGATTGATAGCTCTCATACCTAATCACGAGTACTTTACCATCAACAAGTACAGCCAAGTAAATATTCAATGGTTAGATTATGTACAAAAATCCAATGGAGTAAATATTCCACGCGCTCTTAATGGTGGTGCGAAACAAATCTTGAATCATAGAATATACGTGTTCTACGGGTGCTACTACCGTAGCTATTTTAAATGTTATAACACTAACATTAAAATGCAGTTCTGAATGATCCCAAGTGGAGTATTAGAAATCGTACACTTGATAAATAGAAAATATTGGAAGCTTTAGGATACGAGGTCATAACAATATGGGAAAAAGTATAGTTATGTATGTATAATGAATTTCTTAAGGGACCATACAGTACTTTCATGCCTTGATATACGAGGTGCCTTTTATGGAAGGAGAGTCAACGTGACAAGAACTTTATGAAATATTTAGTGTAAGAGAAAAACAATTTTAAGATAAAAAACTGATACAGGATATGACAAATACTCGGAAGGATATACACTCGTTGCATTTGATCATACACCCCATCTATCTTCTGGCGATTTTCACTTCAACTTGGTGAAACATGTAAATTTACAAATTGAAATAAATTTTGGTAGTGCGTTACCCAATATTATGAATATGCAGAATTAGAAATCAATGAGTCTTAAATATTGTATCTGATATCTAAAACACTATGAATCCATTAAACATTTCATTTTCTCACAAGATTTATGTAAATGAAAACAATTTGAAGGCAAATTTGATTATGATTCTGTCCATGCAGAAAAACAGCTATAGTCGTCAACATGGATCTGAGTCATAAACCCAGTAGTCACTTGGTTTTTGTTTAACTTGGACAAAATCAAAGAGAAGAGTATTTTAACCCATTAGAATAACCTGCACGTAACCTCAAAATAAGAAAATTCGTGAAGAGCTGTTGAAGGTGGACTCACAACCAAGACCTATTACAAGGGCCATAGTTGTCAGAGTGTTAACAGTATTGTATATATTATTCTTATCATCGTGGATGACGTGTTGAAACAGAAACCCTTACCTAAATCTGGATCCCGAAAATATAAAAATGATATATTTGCTTATGATTTTGTTGTGTAAATACGTCCTTAGTAACTGGTTCTTAAATATTAGTCATAACAGTAGCAGTGTTAATAATAGACTACTGGTACTTGGTACTACGTATTTATTTTTCAGGCCATAATTATAATTACAGTGGTTAAAAACAATGTAAATGTTAAGTGTTCACAATTTGTTAGGTGCAATGGGTGGGTTTTATTTCGTGTGAAGTTTTATGAACTTCAGACTGTCATGTGCTTTTAAAGAAACTAGTAACGAAGATATGGAATTTTAATGTAGAGGTTCTAGGTTGGAGGAAACGTCAGAGGTTATCCTAATTAAGTTAAGGCACTAGATAAAGAGAAACATAGACTGTAGGAAACGGCAGCAGGACTTCAGGAGGAGCTTAAAAATTTTAAGTGCAAGAGATAAATCAGTTAACACTGACTTTTAGAAAAGCAAAAATGAACACTATTAGAGTAAAAGTTAATGAAGTTACTACAATCCTATTGGATGGAAGAAAAACGAAAGGATCAGAGACGGATGTGGATGATAAGAGGATATAATTACAGATAATTACTTGAAAAGACACGTGTGTACAATAACCAGCTTGTTAAAAAGAAAGAAAAGAATTAGACTGTGCTACCCAGTGGCAGAGAAGAAGGATATAAATGACAGGGCAGAAAATTTAAAAATGTGGGCTTCCAAAGATACAGTTAGATATAGAAACGTTTAATAAAAAGGCCATAATTTAGTTTTATCAAAAATACTGCCAAACATTAACGGTAGTGATGAAGCTATAAATAAGTCACTGGGGATAAATGCTGGGCTTAAGGATCATCAGATTTTCTGGTTGACGTACGGGATCATTTCAGTGGAAGAAGGGAGATTTCTTTTAATGAATAGTTTACATTTAGATTGCGTAGGGGTTGTTTTACTTGCTTAGACTATTAACTCAGTTGTAAGAAAAGATTAAGATTTAAACTGGATCTGAACAATGGTGAAGACTAGGAAAACTAAATGCAAAACAAATAAGAGGCAAAGAAATGTTTAGGATATGTAATAAGCATAAAAGGAATAATAAGGATATGTTTAATCGTTGTTATTGTAATACTAGATGCATAAGAAATGAAAAAGATGACTAGAGCACTGGTAGGAATGAATTATTTTTATGTAATGAGAATAATTGAAACATGCTTAATTGTAGATGATTTTGATATAGAAGTTGTTTTGATTTAGAGTTTTTCTGGCTATTTAAGAGGGATGGAGTATTAAAGGGATAAAATAAGAGTGACTTTATATGTAAAATGTGGGTTACATCCTGTTGAAATTGAGGATATTAAATATAATAGTATGTAAATTAAATCTACAAAGTTTCATCATAAGTTTTATGTTTTGTTTCTTTGAATTTTATTAACGAAGATTTAAGCAGTATTCCACATCTTTATAAGTTGAAAAATGTAAACTGGTTAAGAAGACAATTTAGAAGCTTGATGAAGTGATACTTCTCCTGAGCCTGATCACATTTCCCCAATAGTTTTGAAGGAGGTTAAGTATTAGATATGTCAGCCATTAACTACTAGTTATTATAAGTTCTTAAATAGTTGGCAGAAACGAGAGGATTGAAAATTAGCTGAGGTAAACTTCCTTTTCAACAGAGATAATACAAGTTGTCTCAGAAAATGTAGACCCATTAGTCTTACATCGGTTAAGGAAAACGATTTGTAAGTTCTGTTAAAAGATGCTTTGCAAACATGGAATAATTCGAAAACATATTAGTTAGAAGCTTCCTAGAAGCCAAGCTATTAAAGAAAACACCTTTACAATATTTCTTCATGTGAAATATCATCAGACAAAACCAAGCATGTGGGAACAAGTGAACATGACGTTATTGAAAACATAAAACCTAGCCTTTCTCAGGAAGCATCATTTCTTCCTAGAGCAATCAGTAACTCATATATCAAAGATGAAAAATATAACTTCCTCTGTGATGTATAGGAACAGCCAGGTCCTCCAGAAGTTGACATACTCAAAACGTATGTATTTTGAAGTAAATCCTGACTCTTAGCTATAGTGATTGCCAGGGCGCTCTACTCACAGTCTGCGGGACGCAGATTTGAACACTCATCACACTAAACACAAAATACATTCACACTTGGCCCGGCATGGCCAGGTGGCTAAGGCACTCGACTCCTAACCTGAGGGTCATGGGTTAGAATCCCAGTCGCACCAAACATGCTATCCCTTTCAGCCGTGGGGTCGTTATAATGTGACGATCAATCCTACTATTCACTGGTAAAAGAGTAACCCTAGAGTTGGCGGTGGGTGGTGATGACTAGCTGCCTTCCCTCTAGTCTTACATTGCTAAATTAGGGACGGATAACACAGATAGCCCTCGAGTAGCTTTGCGTGAAATTCAAAAAACAAACAAACTTTTTGCTATGGGAGGTGTTATAAAATGACTACCAATCTCACTGTTCGTAGATAAAAGTGTAACCCAGTTGTTGTCATTGCCTTTCGTGTAATACCAGGACTCTACAGTTTGGGTGGTAAACGGCTGATTTAGTAGTAGTTGAGACACACTGTCAAATTGATTGAATAATAACTGTTTTGATGCGAACCAGCTTAAGCTGGTGAGTTGTGATATTTATGAGTCATTAGCCCTTAGGTAATTATTTATCAATATAACACTGTATATTTAAATAAATATCTTCTGTCATAAAATGTATTTTTGTGTAAATGTACTATTACAAATTTATTATTTGTAATTATTGCTTTTATTCCAGTGACCTGTATGAGGAATCGACCTCATAAAAAAGTCACTAAGAAGCGTCTCCAGGCTGCTAAAGGTCTGCTAAAAGCTCTGTACAAAACATATTTAGTGGAGAACGTGTTTGTATGCCAGCTAAAGAGGAAAGACGGTAAAATCGGTGCAGATCAAGAAAGTCACATCGTTTTATAAAGAGGATGAGGATTCCCACGTGCTTCAGAAGAATAAAAGGAAATACTGACAACCAGACAGACTGTGTGTCACGACTCGTAAGTACCAGGTTTTTATGATTTAAACAGGATACCGGATTTTCATACGGCATAAACAGAACGTAATGTATTACATTACGAGAAACAAGTTGTAATACATAAATTGTAACAATAAAAAAAGTGGTCAGGCCACAGTCTGACTGGCTTTATCGCTAGTTAGAAACACACATTTCTGACTACATATATATCTATATAATTATTTCTCATGGTGAACATTTTAGACGGAGGTTAAACACTAACACTCTCGGGATAAGTAGCTTTGCGGAGAACGTTGTGTGCCTTCTGTATATTTATATTTTTGTCATACTCGGCCCGGCATGGCCAAGCGTGTTAAGGCGTGCGACTCGTAATCTGAGGGTCGCGGATTCGCATCCTCGTCGCGCCAAACATGCTCGCCCTTTCAGCCGTGGGGGTGTTATAATGTGTTATAATGATGATAATATGCTACACTAAAGGTCGCAACGATGTAATTATTAAAAGTCAGGATTTACCTCGTGCAGAAGTTGTTATTATGGTATTTTTAAATTAATTATTTAGTCTCGCAGATTATTTAACAGATATCGAGATAAAACCAGTTTAGACGCTATTTAATATTGTGGAAATCAACATTTTTTATTTTATTTTAGGGGAAAGAAAAAAAAGCGTAAATAATTAATTGGTTTTGAAATCATAGACAGATTAAATATTTTGTATCGTAACTGAAAATATTTTATCTTAACGTTTATAAATTCCCCTTTATGAGCTATACCCTTTGAGCTGAAGAAAGAAGGTTTCTAAAAATAAGGTTTGTATAACAGCTATGATTGGTTGAGAGCAGATAGCCCCTTGTTAAGATCAAACGCATACACGCATAAATTCACCTCGCATTGTCGTAACAGATTGATTAATTTATGTTGTAGCATATTTTTCACTTAAAGCCACACATGAGATACCTGCTTAAAGCCGTTCCAGATTTTGAGCTGATAAAGTAGGTGGAAGTTAATTACTAAATAACACCCCCACCAACTCTAGGGCCCCCCAGTGGGACAGCGATATGTTTGACTCCTGGAATAGAGCACAGGTAACCGATTGGGTAGTTTTGTGCATTATTCCAAACAAACCAACTCTTGTAAGGTTATTTTCTGACCGAATAAGTGTGACTTCACTTTCACTCTTAAAGCGTACCCGCAACCTCAAAGAGTGGAGCACCTTATGGCAGTAAGACATGAATTAAAATACACGCGAGTCCACTGTCCTTTTCTACTAACTCTAAGGTCAAGTCCTGTCCACTTAACACTTTCAACTAGGAATAACATAAAATTATTCGATATGACCTTGTGTGTTGTCCCTTCTCAATTGTTAACAACCAAAAACATATCTGTAATTTGAGAGATAAGTCATAGAATAAGGATGTGAAATTGATCATGGTCAGTTATGATCCATTTGTTGCAGAGCGCGTTGTAATACTGATAGTTACATAACAAAGCCCCACAAAAAGAAGTGAGATAATTACACCTCCATAGTTGTAACTCGCTATTCCACATGTCTTTCATTGATTTCATGTTGTAAAAATGTATCTGAGGACGGGTGATATACGTATTAACACTTTTACTATTGAAGCGAAGAACGTTTGAACCTTCTTAGGTCATCTTCAGGTTAACAAAAAGATGACTTAAGAAGGTTGAAACGTTGTTCTCCGCTTTATTAGCAAAAGTGTTAATTCCTGTACCAGCCGCCCTGAGATACATTTTTACTTCAAGTGGGTTTCTCGTCATCACGAATGATTTCATATTGCTTCGAGGAATGGTTAGGTAACGATAAAAAAGCCACAATGCGTTGTTATTATTTTTTGTGAAACAAATAGTTGAGTAACATTTAGTATAGCTGTTATGATTAATTTGTTAAAACACCCCCCACTAGTATAGCGGTATGTCTCCGGATTTACAACGCTAAAATCTGGGGTTCGATTCCACTTGGTGGGCTCAGCAGATTGCCCTATGTGGCTTTGCTATAAGAAAAAACACACTCATTTGTTAAAAACATTGAATTGTCAGTTTAGTAAATTCTCAATTATAGAAAATATCAGGGTGTATTAGGAAAAAGGAGCAATTTTTACCATCCATAACTCTTGATTCAATAACGAAAATAAGATAAATTAATGTAGGAATGATTTTAATTGCCCAACGAGACCTAAATCGTCAATAATTTTGGTTCTGTATATGGATAATATTTTTTTCGAGCTATTTCTTATTCGCGTTTATCCTCACTGATATCGTCGAACAAAAAAAGTAAGATATTATTGGATGAATTTTAGTTGGGTAGATAGGACGCAATAACAATATAATAAATTAACTACATAGATTTCACTATTAATGTATATATTGTTTTGATGGTTTCAGGAGTGTTTGTAACCGGAATGACAGACGATGAAACATCAGTTTTGCTTAGTGGGTTGCTTGAGGCAGGTGATGATAATTTAGAGGTAGATGGAGTTAGTATTAAAGAAAAAAACATCAAACAAGTGAAGAATTTCATAGTAAAAGAGAACAAAGTATTATTGATCATCTTGCCTCGATATAAACGGAAATACAATAAAAACATACAAAAAACGTCGTCTATCATCGTTGACAGCCATCTGAGTCTTTCAATTGCACTTTCATATATCTTCATAATGTCTGTGTGTGCATATATATACATGCAACGACTTAAAGATTAATATTGTAAAACAACGAATCTAAGATAAACTTAATTTGTATTATTTATTGTTTAATATGCACTTTATAAAATTTTATTGGTGAAGAAACGGATTGATACTCGTAGAATTCTACGCAGACTATCTATAGATTAATCAATCGAGAAAGAAAATTAATTTATGCATAAAACAGTACGTGCAAAATTCTATGTTCTTCTCGTCTTTAATTGTATTTTCGTTGTGCTTGCTATTAAATAAAACAGGACGAAAACGAAATACTTTATCAACTTGGACAAGAAAGCGTAGGAAAGATATCTAAGTTTTCGAGTTTCATTCACGACAAACGCAGAGAGATAAAATTTGGATTGATTAATATTTTGCAACCCACCTTACTTGGTTGGCAGTACGTTAAAGATAAACCGCTGTTTGAAACAAAATAAACAGATAAAAACAAACAAAGACTGAATATACTATAATAATAATATTTACCTCACACGTAATATTCGTCATTATCCTGAAAAAGTAGGTCATATAGATCTTTATATATTAGGGACGGCTAGCGCAGATAGCCCTTGAGTAGTTTTGCACGAAATTCAAAAACAAACAAACAAATATTTATATCTGTATCTTTGGAAGCCCACATTTTTAAATTTTCTGCCCTGTCATTTATATCCTTCTTCTCTGCCACTGGGTAGTACAATCTGATTCCTTTCTTTCTTTTTAACAAGCTGGTTATTGTACACACGTGTCTTTTCAAGTAATTACCTGTAATTATATCCTCTTATCATCCACATCCGTCTCTGATCCTTCCGTTTTTCTTCCATCCAATAGGATTGTAGTAACTTCATTAACTTTTACTCTAATAGTGTTCATTTCTGCTTTTCTAAAATTCAGTGTTAACTGATTTATCTCTTGCACTTAAAATTTTTAAGCTCCTCCTGAAGTCCTGCTGCCGTTTCCTACAGTCTATGTTTCTCTTTATCTAGTGCCTTAACTTAATTAGGATAACCTCTAACTTTTCCTCCAACCTGGAAACTCTACATTAAAATTCCATATCTTCGTTACTAGTTTCTTTAAAAGCACATGACAGTCTGAAGTTCATAAAACTTCACACGAAATAAAACCCACCCATTGCACCTAACAAATTGTGAACACTTAACATTTACATTGTTTTTAACCACTGTAATTATAATTATGGCCTGAAAAATAAATACGTAGTACCAAGTACCAGTAGTCTATTATTAACACTGCTACTGTTATGACTAATATTTAAGAACCAGTTACTAAGGACGTATTTACACAACAAAATCATAAGCAAATATATCATTTTTATATTTTCGGGATCCAGATTTAGGTAAGGGTTTCTGTTTCAACACGTCATCCACGATGATAAGAATAATATATACAATACTGTTAACACTCTGACAACTATGGCCCTTGTAATAGGTCTTGGTTGTGAGTCCACCTTCAACAGCTCTTCACGAATTTTCTTATTTTGAGATTACGTGCAGGTTATTCTAATGGGTTAAAATACTCTTCTCTTTGATTTTGTCCAAGTTAAACAAAAACCAAGTGACTACTGGGTTTATGACTCAGATCCATGTTGACGACTATAGCTGTTTTTCTGCATGGACAGAATCATAATCAAATTTGCCTTCAAATTGTTTTCATTTACATAAATCTTGTGAGAAAATGAAATGTTTAATGGATTCATAGTGTTTTAGATATCAGATACAATATTTAAGACTCATTGATTTCTAATTCTGCATATTCATAATATTGGGTAACGCACTACCAAAATTTATTTCAATTTGTAAATTTACATGTTTCACCAAGTTGAAGTGAAAATCGCCAGAAGATAGATGGGGTGTATGATCAAATGCAACGAGTGTATATCCTTCCGAGTATTTGTCATATCCTGTATCAGTTTTTTATCTTAAAATTGTTTTTCTCTTACACTAAATATTTCATAAAGTTCTTGTCACGTTGACTCTCCTTCCATAAAAGGCACCTCGTATATCAAGGCATGAAAGTACTGTATGGTCCCTTAAGAAATTCATTATACCTACATAACTATACTTTTTTCCCATATTGTTATGACCTCGTATCCTAAAGCTTCCAATATTTTCTATTTATCAAGTGTACGATTTCTAATACTCCACTTGGGATCATTCAGAACTGCATTTTAATGTTAGTGTTATAACATTTAAAATAGCTACGGTAGTAGCACCCGTAGAACACGTATATTCTATGATTCAAGATTTGTTTCGCACCACCATTAAGAGCGCGTGGAATATTTACTCCATTGGATTTTTGTACATAATCTAACCATTGAATATTTACTTGGCTGTACTTGTTGATGGTAAAGTACTCGTGATTAGGTATGAGAGCTATCAATCGTGGTAGTATAACCCTCCATGTGAATATAACCATACATGCAGAAACAATGGTCGTGTACATGAACGAACCCACATTGTAGGTTGTGTGTGTAAGACTAGAGGGAAGGCAGATAGTCATCATCACCCACCTCCAACTTTTGGGCTACTCTTTTACCAACGAATAGTGGGATTGACCGTCAAATTATAACGCCCCCACGGTTGAAAGGCGAGCATGTTTGGTGGGACGGGGATTTGAATCCGCGACTCTCGGATTACGAGTCGAACGCCTTAACCACCTGGCCATGCTGGGCCGCATCTATAAGAATGACTTATTACCCTCCAGTCTCCATATATTGTTATACCACATACGATGATAATACTTCTAAGTATTTTTTACTACTCAGTATGTATTAGAAGAAAAGGTCCACCTACCTTGCATCACTTAGATTAGATTATGAAAATTATATTTAAAAGGGTATATTATGTCAAGTACGTGTTCGATAATTTGATCAAGTGAAAACGTGACGATTTGTCAATGTAATTGTTTGCTGGCGTATAATGAGTAAATGAAGTGCTGTGACATATTAACACTAAATGTTTAATATTCATGTAAATAGCCTTGAAAAATGGAAAGAAGGATTAATGTTATAATCCCTTAATATTAATATAGCATTCGACAGTAAACATCCAAAACTGTAAAGGAGGAAAAAAGAGATCTAGACAGAACCTGACTTTCCTAGATCGCAAAGAGCAGTAACTAAACATTAACCCAGACTTGGCTTGACAAAACACTTGCTGTCTTTCGGAATAAAAATAACATTTAAATATTTATTATTATGATGATTTTGTTATTTATACATGGCCGAGAGAGGTTGCTAAGACTGTTTAGAAGTCAGAAAACCAAATTAATAATATTAGTAGTGGTCTAGTAAGGTAATTTTGGTGTAGTGATATATCCCCATGCACTAAATACTAGTTTACTACATACTGCCTTTTTAAACTTTATAAATAATATAATGGAGAAAGTCCACCCTGTCATCTGATATTGTTATCACGATCCTTTAAAGCAACGTGTAAGGTTTGAGACTGAGTGAGACTTGAGAGGGAATTTTTCTTGTAAGAAGAGAAAGTCTTGTCTTGTGTAACTTGTAAATTAATTTTTGTAGTAGTATTTACAGAAACTTTTCAATAACAGAAAATGTACACTAAGTGTAGGAATACAGACTTAGTTAAAACCACACATAATGCATAGTGCGTAAAGAAAACGAAATTCTTATGGTTGATATTAATTCACAAACGACGTCATTGTCCTTGCACTCTCCCAGTTGTTTTATACTTGTCCTCCTGTTTTGAAGATGATGATTGCGATCAGAATGTACTCAACACATTTACTCAAAAGGTATAGTTCTTTACTGCTCATTTATCACACACCATGCTCTTAGGCCCGGCATGGCCAGGTGTGTTAAGGCGTTCGACTCGTAATCCGAGGGAGGCGGGTTCGAATCCCCGTCGCACCAAACATGCTCGCCCTTTCAGCCATGAAAACGTTATAATGTTACGGTCAATCTCATTATTCGTTAGTAAAAGAGTAACCTTAGAGTTGGCGGTAGGCGGTGATGACTAGCTGCCTTCCCTCTAATCTTACACTGCTAAATTAGGGATGGCTAGCGCAGATAGCCCTTGAGTAGTTTTGCACGAAATTCAAAAACAAACAAACAAATATTTATATCCGTTGGAATATCTGATAGTCGTTCAAGAATAGCAGACTTGATTGCAAATATAACTTCATGGATTATGTCTTTATGTTGTACTTTTCCTTTCCAAAAGGATTGCTGACACAGCATTCTTTGTCTAATCTAATCTGGTTCAGCACCAGAAAATCAATGTTGTAATGGAGAAGTCCTCTAGAAATGATGGTTGTTCTCTTTTGAGGTCTTAGTGAGTTTTTATTACTGTGGATTTTTACTGCTGGATTGATTGTTTGGAAGCTACAGCAAATTAGCTATATCATGTAGGACAGGCAATGTTTAGAACATCTTTTCTAACCCCTTTAAAAAAGGTGTGAAATGTGGCTCTAAACAGAGTTGCTCAGTATTCTGGGATGCTGCCGTACTTTTCTACTGCCTCAAAATTCAAAGTTGAAGGACAGTTGATCCCAGGACCACCTTTTGCTTCACCACGTCCTCGTCATTTTAGGACTTAATGGAAAGTCGTATAGTAGAAGAAACGAGTTGCACAAAAGACACCTGTGAGTGAGGGAGTTTTATAGTGAAAAATTCATTTCAAACAGGCTGTTGCACTTACTCGATTGTAGAAACCTGGATCCAAAGGCACAAATATAGATTGCAGCTGGAACTTTTATTACTTGTAGTGACTGTGAACCGCCTTCGTGGCTACTGGATTGCACCTGCTGAGTTCGCTAGCACTGCTTTCCCATACTAGAGTCCCTTCTTCACCAGTAAGTCGAGGTAGCTTGCTGGGGTGTGGCCCGGCCTGCTACTTCGAGCTATAGGCGAGAACTGGGAACAGATTAAACCAAGACAGATAAGTTACTCCAACTGAAGCATACCTTATTACCCATCACCCCCCTCCCTAACACCCTACATGTCCTGAATAATATAACCTACTAATTTTATTTGTACTGTAAATTTGTATGCTATGGAAAGAAAACTAAAGAATAGGGTCTCATTTTTAAAAGATTATCAGAGCACAAAGCGAGCCAATAAAATCTGGCTAGCAAAAAATTAACATATTTGTATAAATTACTATACAAGCGACTAGACATTCTTAATTTCATCACAAGCAGGAAAATATTCCGAACGTTAGTAATACTCATTTCAGATGAACAAAAATGTAAAATATATTTATATAAAAAAGGCTTTTTTTTGCTATTATTTTTTCAATTACAATATTTTCAGTTTTTTAACTATTCAAAGAACACATACGAATAATGATTCCTCAGTCTGAATATAACACCATGTATCACTCTACTAATACTGCAATTTTAAGATAACTACTAAGATTTTGTAATATAGTGTTTGAGCGTTAGAGAGGAAATAATTCGATTTACTTGTTAAATAATGCCTGCTTTGAAAAGCTATTTTCGAATAAAATCTTGACTGTAATCACATGATATAATAACATCTGGTCTAAGTAAGTTACATATCCAACTTATAACTGTTTTAGAAGTGAATAAAACTATACGGTAGATACTGCCTTATAAGGGAGATACATCACTCAAGAGGAATAACGAAATCAAGGCAATTTTCAAAGGTTGTTCTGTTTGATAGGAACCATAATTGTTTGTGATGTCGAATTATAATTGTAGAAAAAGAGAAAATATACAGTGACAATACCACAACTAAATTAAAACAATGTTGTCGTAGAAGATCAGCCTTAATATTACAATGCTGTGTAGAATGAGCGCTATATTCATGAAATAAGAAAACCAGTGAAAGCCATTTAGACTTTATGCTGTCAAAGATTGGTTTCATCTTTATAATTCTCTTGACAAGTAAGAAAATATGTTTAGGTATACTGTCTCGTCAAATTAGATATTCGTGGTTGTGACCTGTAATAAGCTACAATAAAGTGTTTTAAAAACGTGTGATGGTTGATTTAGTGTTTTCAAGGTCTCAGTGACATGGAATATCTTTTCTTTTCGAATTATGTCTAGTACAAACAATGTTTCCAATAAGGGTAAGTATCATTGTTACATGACTAACGGAGCACGTTGCACTTGTTGAATTAGATAAGAGCTCTTTAGTCTCCATTCACAGGCACACAAAAGGTTATATGTGTGTAAATATTTCAGGTAAGTTCGTTTCTATCGATTTTGTTTAGCATCAATTTTGAAACTGTTAGCACAGTCAGGGCCGTGATTTGATGTTTTTCAGAGGGCCTGGATAAGCTTTTAATCTTTCACGCGACTAATTTAACTTCTATGCTACTTAAGTTATAGTAACTACGGAGTTTACAGCAACCTGCTTTCAATAGTATTGTGCATGTTGTACGAGTAATAGAACACAGAGCTCACTGTAAAAGGGTTTATAAATGTATATATATTTGTGTATGTGTGTGTGTATTGTTATTTTAACTCAAAAACAAATCGAAACAAAAACAAATTAAACAAAAAACGCTGCATTAACTGAAAAGATCCCAGGGTACAAGTTATAAAATGTATCCTTGGTTTAAGAGGTGACTGCAGAAGTAGGACCCACAGAGGAACAAAAAAATAAAAATGAAAAACTTGGGAGAACAGTTACCTTCCCACAACTATCTGCAGGCAGTGAAGGATGATATGGATGTTGGACGTTGTGGGCTTGAGCACCCACATCTCGTTCTACTAATTTCTGTTTCAACCTGAAAATATATAGCAAAATTTGTTTGTTTGATTGGTATGTACAAGATTTATATACTTTTAGTCCACTCTAAGTTGTTTTCACACATAAAAGTGTCAAGGATCTCAAATAAGTCTTAAGCCCTTGTACCTGCAGTGATACTTTTACAAAAGAGAAGGTCTTCCACAATTTTGTCACCATCCACGAACCACGTGTAGCAAATCAAGTGAGCATTCTTGTTACTATAGGGTGTTCGGAAAGTCACTGTGCACTTATATCTTTATTAACAGACATGTTTCAATATAGAATAAAGGAGGTAAATATGAATGACAATTATAAAAAATGTTGAAAGTGACCCGTGTTGGCATCAATACAGGCCTGGATCCTTCTTATTTTATTTCTAAACACCGCTATCAGTTACTGGCTTGAAATAGACTGAATAAAATATGATTACAAAACTGCACAGTGACTTTCCGACTATTTGTCGCCTCATCTAGCTGTAACCCGAATTCATTCCCTTTCATCTTTTTAATTAGCTGATCGATGAGGTCTTCGGCCATGTGTTGGGTTCTACGACTGATAGTATAGTTGGATAAAGGTACCTTTGAAAGCAGTCTTCCCGCAGATTCACCAACTATAATTCTTACCATATCTACTGCAGTTGGTAAAATCAGTTCTTCTGTGATGGTGTGAGACTTTTTACATTTCGCGACTCTATATGCCACCTTGTAGGATACTAGCAAAGAATTGTTTGGTATTGATGCTTGTTTCAAAAATGTACCGTTTTGTTCTTTCAATCCTTTTAAGGTAAAATAATCACGAATTTGCTAGCCTTGTTAGGATGATTGGCGTTTTAGCGATGAATGCCGTTTTAGCTTACATGAAAGCATGCACTCTCGAGCCAAAACTTTTACACATAATACATACTGCAGACACTACCGAAGTAAAACCAAAATCTAGATAACTATCGTCATGCTTCCGTTTCTTCACAACTTTGCCACTGGTTTGTAGTTTGCCATCCTTTTCTTCACTCCCACACTTCTTATTAATCTTAAAAATCTTTCCATTTTTATACACAAGGACTAAAAGTCAACAAAATAATTCATTGAACTTTGTTAGACCTCGCAGACACTTGGTCACAATACCCTTCAGTTATTTTGATTACTGACGGACTCGGAGAGTTGACAGGTATTTATATACAAAATCGAAACGAGAAAATACGAAAAGTTGCCACTCAGCCGAAAGTTTAAGTAAACAAAAACATTCGAGAACATTATCGAAAGGAATGTAGCGCGATCTAATGTTAAAACTGTGAACTACCTCGAGCTAGTAGTTCGCGCGGTGTCCGACAGATGTGGATATCGCCGTGTTTCCCTCGACAATTTGAGACACCCCCTGTGAGTTCGCCACAGCGCACAGTTTGGGAACTACTGCTTTATACTATTCTTTTAGCTACCTAATGTTCCATAAAGCAGGAAATAGCAAAGTGTTACTCATACAAATAAACGACCTCATAACATCAAAGTGTTGTTTTTATTTAATAGAACCATTTGAAGCTTTGTACTATCAGTTTCGTTTCGTGTTTTAGTACACGCTCCTGTAAAGCAAAACATTGAGTGTCTGATTAAATTAAAACAATTTGGTGTTATGAGAACGTTTGTTTCTAGTATTAATATGTCGTCGATTCACCAATATGTTCTATATAGTCTCACAGCTTCAATACTATGCATTTTAGGATGAATATCCTGGTTTTATTAGAAGGCTAAACATTCGACTTTTCATAAAGCAAAAAATACTATAAAGATGACCACAATTCAACAGGTTTATTATAATTGACCTGAAGAGGGTGATGGTGGAGCAGTTTCAACTATAAAAAACAAACTTAGTGAATTGTAATACTAAGTGACTGAAAGGTGATAAAGCTCTCAGTTAGTTTCTCGAATGATAATAATTTTTCTCTTTCTTTCTCCTATAATTTAGACTTTTGTATGAAGATGAACTAACACTAGCTTACAGATGAAGAAGTTATTTAATGCGTAAACCAAGAAGACTTAGTCTCAAAATTAGGACTTAAGTCTTTACCTTTGTTTCAAACTATATTTTCTCTTCCTTTCGACATTATGTTTCCACGTACACTACCAAACAATAAGTAAACATGTCACGCGAGACAACCGGTTTGAAAGAAATGAATGTCCTACTTTCTACTCTAAGGCTTTGCACTTCCCAAGACATTCAAACCCAGACATATTTCTCGAGCTAGAACTGTCACGCTAGCTCGGGTCAGTACGCTTTAAATTTGAGTCCATGACCTACTTCATTCACATTTCTACATCAGTAGTTGCGTGAACCCTTCCAAGCAAAAAGTCAGTCGTGAAATAGGACTAGTTGCAGTTGGTGGCATTGTCCGTTTCGTCAGAAAACTTCGATTACAAATCTCTCCGTAAATAGTTCTACACTTCTAACGAAAATTTATTTGTTTGATGGGTATATACAAGATTTTTACAGCAATGGACATCAGATTTAGCCTAAAATCTAAGTTAAAAGTTGAAAGCTATAATAAGGAAAAAAGTGTCGTATTTTAGATTAGTTTTTCTCGTGAGTTACATGTCAAAAATTTAAAAGGGTTAAATCAGTAATGTTGCCAGAAGGTATTATTGTAACCACGACTTTTTTCCGAATTATTGTATTTTTTTGGCTATTACACACCAATACCCATTGTTTACAAAGCGCTCTACGAAAATCCTTTGTGGACAACTGGACGATGGAAATAAGGACGGTTATTTTCTCCATCAGTAACATTTTATATCTTCTTTTGTGGTTTTGTGAATTTTCATTGCTAACAGCATTACTTTTCAAAGACAATTGGCTTTCTGTTAATTTCTCCACTACGAACATTTGCACTATTCAGTTGATTGGTGTAGCTGTTATTTCATGTGTGCATCTTGGGATTAGTTTGGAACTTCTGACAGGACCTTTAAGGAGGCGCACAATGAGCCTGAAACGCTCGAGACAAAAAATAACAAAAACTCTTCTTACTGTTTTTGTAAATTCTGTTGTAATATGCACAGCCGCTCTGAAGATAACCTTCATAGGTTTGGCTTGGAAGAAAGGACGTCTAATTACCAGCGTATCAGCCCTCAATCCTCTCAGTCGCAATTCATGGGACTGGCGAATCGAAACATTGATCTGTCGTGAAGTAATATCAAAAAACGACGTTAAAACCGAAATCATAGTTCATATGTTGTATCTTATATGTGTACTTTTTGTGCTTTTAATAAGATTTTGTCTGAAAAACAAAATATTGTTTCTGTGTGAGTTTGAAGAAGAAAACTTGACACGTGGTAAGTTGTCTTAAATGATCCTACAAGGAATCAGACTATTGTTGATGTTGTATGAAATATTCCAATATTAAATAACGATAATTTAATTGTCTTTCTTACAGCACTATTTAGATTTAAGACTAATCTATCAACCTAAATATAACCATTAATATTTTCATTGATGGTCAGAAAATAGCTTTTAATTGTTTAAAAAGTGGTTTTTACATTGAGCTATGAACTTATAATTAATCTCGTGACGTCGGTGACTTTTTTCCATGTATATGCGCTGATTGATTCAGTAGATATTTTATTTCCTGAAAATTATAACAAGGGGAATACTTCTATTATTTTTATGGCGTCATTCCTGTGATAATTGTCAGGGACTGATGCTGCTCATTTATGTTATTAAAGTAATACAATCCACTCCTGAAACTGCACTTACTAAACAAAAGTATTTTATTCCATACAGGTGAATCCTGCAACAATATCAGTGATGATGACATCAGACGACAAAAGTGGATGGCACGATTATCACATAGTATAACCTTGTGGGTTATTTTTGGCACTTCTTCATTGAAAATGTTGTCTTATTTATATTTAGAAGGAATTTACTACGATGTTTTTACACACGTTTTGCTCACGCTGGCGGTGATTTCACCAATCATAATATCCTTTGAAAAAGTTTTAGGTAAAAGTGAAATTCGTTGAACCTGCTGTATATATAACACAGTGCAAGTAATAAAACTCACAAAATTATTCAAATATTTGCTTATTTTCTATTAAAGTATATTTCAAGTATTGAGATTACATTTTATTGTTATGTTTATGAAGAACAGTGACATTTTTAATGGGCAAATGAATTTTTATATATACACACATGACTTTATTTACTTTTTGACATACAATTTACCTAAAACGAAGTCTTTTATACTTCTAATATCAAAGTACTATGGAAATTGTATTCGAAATTATGAGTAACACTCGAACAATTTTGTTCATTGAATATGAAATATCATGAATATGTTTACACAACATTTGTTTTTATTTTAGATCTGTTCATGTGGTAAAGAAGATTCATAGTTCTCAAAATTTAACCTTTCGTACAAATCTTAAAGGTTGTTCGTCTATAGTATGTTTCTAGGGTGTAGTGGTTAATAAACACTTAACATGGACAGACATACAGATTGATAAACATCTATAAAGCCAGACATACTGATTTAAAAGCGTGGATACAGCAAGAGACACAAATTTAGAAACACAAACACAGCAAAACGTACTAATGTAGAATCATGTACACAGCCAGACATACTACTTAAAAGCATGGACACAGCCATACAGTAAGATTTAGAAACATGGAAATAGCCATGTACACAAATTTACAAACATGAACACAGCTAGACACACATACTTAGAAACGTAGACAGATTTCGAAGGTTACAGTCAGAAACATAAATATGGTAGGCACATATAACCAAACACGTACAGATTTATAGGTCGTATACAACTAATCACGTTAATTCATATATACAAATCTTGATACCAGACACAGTCAGATACACAAATATAGAATCTAGATACAATTAGGGAAACAGATTTAAAAACAGTTTGACATGACTATTTAGGCAAATGCAGGCAATACACAGGTTTTAAAACTAAAAGCTGGAAACAGATATGCACAGAAATGTAAAACTTGAACATTTAGATATAGAAATAACTAGAAACAAAGAAAATGAAAAGGTGGAAATAACCGGACACAAAGACCTTAAGGTTCTATAATATTCCATAGTTTAAGATAACTGGGTGTGAGTTAATAACAAACAAGAAAACTGTTTACAAAGTGGTTTTTATTTATTTTTGATGTCTAAAAGAAATTCTGTTTGAATCAAACAACATGCACACATATTATGTTAGACGTTTTGATAGACAAAATTGAAGATAATATAAGTTAATGTATGCGTGAAATGCATGAGCATGTTTTAACTTCAGAGTTGTGAACTGATAGTTTTGTAATTAGTTAAACGAATACAGAATAGGATACTGATCCATTTGTTAGTGATAATATCTCAAACGTATAGTCTATTGTACAATAATAATATCACACCAAAAGTATTTTAGGTTTTGCTGTTTTCTATGTTCATTCTTTTCTTAAGTTTATAACTGGAAAGTTTTTCCAAGTTTTATTATAGTCCAGTATATACATTTTAAGTTTGGGAAAGCAGAAGTTCTGAGGAAATTTACATAAAGATAGATCGATATTATGAAGTAAAATCATGAACTCAGTCTAAACATCATTAAATATATTGTTTTACGATCGCTTGTTTGTATCTATTATGTCTTTTACATTCTGATGAAAAATAAAATAAAAATTTGTATGACATTTCTTACATAGCGCTGTTTGGATTCACAAAAATCAGTTACAACATTTTTATTCTATAATATCTTGCTGTAGGATAAAGCCAATCGATAATTACAAAAAAAAAAAAAAACTAATGTAATTTTACCTTAAATATAAAAATTGATTTTTTTTCAGTATTTATAAAAGAATTACGGACTTATTTATTTCCTTATTATAATATTTTTTTATATTGTAAACCTTTTTTAATTTTCAATGATATCGAGAAACCACTTGTTGAGAAATTTATATGCAAAAACGGCTCGTTTGGGTTGAGAAAATATTTTACATAGAAGAGAGTTTGTGAACCTGACGATGACCGATGAAGGTCGAAACGTTGTTCGCTCTTCTATGTAAAATATTTTCTCAACCCAAACGAGCCGTTTTTGCATATAAATTTCTTTTTTAACTTTCTTCTCCTCATATTCTTGTTCTAAGGCCTTAGACTGTTTTAGTTTCCAATTTATTTCATTTTCTTAGGAATCGATTTTTAATTAATTATTTCACAAGTGTGAAACATCTGTGGTAATGTTTACGCACACTCTCATATAAGAGTTCAGAATATTGGTAACCATGCATTTAGTTAATCGTCTTGAAAACATGATGTGAAGAATAAACAACAACCGAATGAGGGTTATGGATGCAATCTTTTTATCTTATAAATTTAGTATTTAGCTCTTATTCAAATTATTAATTATTATTCATATTCTCATTATCTAACAGAGAGATTAATTTTATTTAAAAATAGAAGGAAGTAATTAATCTTTTATTGTATAAAATACATATTTTGGATTAAGTTTGTTTTGTGTACTCTGAAAAATATGCCGTCAAATTTACGGTCAATTCTGATATTCAGTTTGCCAATAATTTACTATATATCTCACGTTGCTTTAATTCTATTATACTGTACAATTTACAGGTGATTACATTGTAGACATCGTATCTTTTATACAGTTTCATTGCAAAATTTACAGATAATTCACCATTAATTTTCTAATGTACTGATTTTTTTTCTAAAGTACAATTTAGTCTTTTATTATATAAGTAGTTGATTGTTTGTTTGTTTGTTTTGTGAATTTTGCACAAAGTTACCCGAGGGCTATCTGTGCTAGCCGTCCCTAATTTAGCAGTGTAAGACTAGAGGGAAGGCAGCTAGTCATCACCACCCACCGCCAATTCTTGGGCTACTCTTTTACCAACGAATAGTGGGATTGACCGTCACATTATAACGCCCCACGGCTGAAAGGGCAAGCATGTTTGACGCGACGGAAAGTAGTTGATAATTCATCATCAATTCTGCAGTATATTGTAAAACTCATGTTCAAAAACAAACACTTAATATATGTTTTTTTCTCACATCTAAACTGTGAAATTAATATCTTTTCCTATTGATATTTATGGCATAGGCCCGCCATGGCCAGGTGGTTAGGGTACTCGACTCGTTATCTGAGGGTCGCAGGTTTGAATCCCTGTTACACCAAATATGCTCGCCCTTTCAGCCGTGGGGGCGTTATAAAGTGAAGCTCAATCCCACTATTCATTGGTAAAAGAGTTGGCGGTTTGTGGTGATGACTAGCTGCCTTCCCTCTAGTCTTACGCTGCTAAATTAGAGACGGCAAGCGCAGCTAACCCTCGTGTAGCTTTGCGGGAAATTAAAAAAGAAACATACAAACGAAACACCTGAAATAACCATACGAGATATTTCTACTCTTCAAAATTATAATAATTTTTCTAAATTAAACAAATAACATAAATAAATTCTAAACACCCCAGGTGTTCAATTTCTAATAATGTTTACAGCAGTTTTTATGGTATAGTAGAAGAAAGGCAACATTTGCCAGGTTCGCCACCAGAGAATGCGTTTCTAGGGCCGGTTTGCAAGGCCGCCATGACGTCAAAGAGACAATATGTACGTCATTTATCAGTATGTCTCAACAGGACTATAATTAATATAATCGGTGTAAAACATTAATTCAGTAGTTAATTACATTTCTTGATCATTTATATGTAAATCAACTTGAAAATGGAAGCTTAACACTAATTAATAAGGTCTATACATTTCTTGAGAATTATTAAACATCCGGAAAAAGACGCTTATTTTAAATGTCATGCAATGATTAAAAGTTACTGTTTCACCAATTTGACTTTATAATATTTATATAACTTGACAAGATAATTAATGTACACATATTTTAACAAAGTTGGATATTGATCTACATATACATCTTGTTATTAAGACCAACTGAACATGTGATTATGTCACTAATGTCCTAAGTGAAACTATTTTTAACCATAAAACTGTTATAACAGGGCTACACATGTAAGAGTTTGTCACACATTTATTTTGAACGAAACAAATAATTTACAATTATCTATCATGAAAGAATTTTATCATTCCTAATGTTTTTACAAACATTGAATTAATTAACATACAGGTTATAATTTTCGTTTGTTAATGAATTCTGTAATAAATTATTTTATTACATAATAATGTGATTAATCACTATTATAGAATGACAACACTTACCATTTTTCATAAACATTCGAGGACTAAATTTTCTAGAACACATGTCGACAATAATAAAAGGTATAATATTGTCCATACACACAGACGAATATGGCCCTTGTAGTACGTTTTACTGTTGTTGTAAGTTTAGGTGCTACAGTTTTTCTTGATGATTTTGAGTTGAGAGCATGTAAAAGCAGTCCTAATGGATTAAAATATTCACCTTTCTCATCTCGACCAATATAAATAAAGATCTAGTGGCTATCCAGATTTATGAATTCGATCCAAATTGACGATATACAGTTGTTTTTCTGCACGATCAAGTAGTTGGTCATTGTAAAACACACCTTCAAACTTATTTAATATGAACAAATCTTGTGGAAATGTCGAATGTTTTTCTAAAGTGTTCATAGTTTTACCTTTCAGACAATGTTCCATAGGACACTTTCTTTTTCGTTTTCTCAAACCAACAATACACAGTACTGTACAAAAGAGTTAGGAGAAGGAAATATTTTGTCATTCTTCTCAATGTCATTATAAAATATCAATTTCAACAATATGGTAATGCTTCACCGATCTCTGTTGACAACTGAATGATCCAGGATGAGAATATTTATCATTCTTTAGAATTTCCATATACTTGTAACTAGGGCATGTTATAACTGTTCTGCTTGAATGAGCATAATGATCAAATTTAGTGTCTGCAATTAATTGTCAGGGTATTCCTTGTAGTGCCTGAACTATACAGAAAGAAACGTGCAAGAAACTAGAATATGGTAACGGCATGTGCTAGAAGGAATCAATTTAATAGCACTCCACAAATAAACCCTTATAAAAGCAAACACTGTTTAACACTATATACGGCCCAAAAAACATCGAGAATTGTCAATAGATTACAGAGTCGTATAAAAGCTTCTGTATGTGATGCTGTTTGGACTCTCCGACAAATTGCTGCATATTTGAAATGTTTCCTTAACACTGCAAAGTAACTCTAGATTATGAGACTGTGACAGGTACATATGAAAATAGAAAAGGAAGAGGCAGAACACCTAAACTAAATTATACTGATGTTAAGTATCTTTGTTTATTCAGACTTCAGGACAGAAAGAAGACTGTCACTGATCTCAAGCACGAGACAAAGAACCATGCACCAAATGACAGAAACGTGTCCAAATATACAGTATCAAGAAGACTCAACGAGAATAGAATATTTGGTCATGTAGCAGTTTAAAAACCTTTACTTCAATTTCTAGATATTGTCAAAAGACTAATATTTGCTATAAAAGTACAGAACTGGACTTTTGATGATTGTTACACCCTGTAGTTTGCATATTATTGGTTTTGTTTTTTTTTTTTAATTTCGTGCAAAGCTATACGACGGCTATCTGTGCTAGCCGTTCTTAATTTGGCAGTGTAAGACTAGAGGGAAGGCAGATGGTCATCACCATTCACTGCCAACTGTTGGGTCACTCTTTTTACCAACGAATAATGGGATTGAAGGTCACATCATAACACTCCCACGTCTCAAAGGGCGAACAAATTTGGTGTGACGGGGATTCGAACGCGTTACCCTCACATTACGAGTCGAGCGCCCTAACCACCTGCCATGTCGGAGGGTATATTATTGATAAAGGATTATACTACCAAGATTATAATGACTTCAAACACTCATGAGTCATTCAAATGAGGCAATAGTCTCCGCAGAGCTCCAATCTCAACCCAATTGAGCAGATCTGGGATTTGACAGATCAAAAACTTTGCAAAGGCTACTTCCAAAAATTTATTGGAATTTATTAGAGACATTTTGAGTAAAATTCCATGTGTGTTTTCTTATAGCAAACCCACCTAGGGTAATCTGCTGAGTTCACCGAGAGGAATCGAACCCCAGATCGTAGCGTTGTAGCTTCATAGTAGACTCCGAGGGACGAGTAAAATTTCAAACGACACTGTTGTACTAAATTTGAGGATTAATATTTTTTTTGTTTCATTAGGCTTTGAAAATAAGCTGAAATCCAATTTTTGATTTTCTCTTAACAGTTTATCCAATATTTGAATGAAACTGATTCATTTTGCTACAATTAAATATAATAAATGAATGATTAACTGTTTGCACATCCGTTTTCTATTAACACTTCATTAACTATTGAAATAGTATAAATACTATTATGAAATATCACAGTCACACACATATCACTGAACGATTCTAAATAATAACACCTTCAAGAAGTTAGACTATGTATGTATCTTTGTGTGTTATATTTATATTATATTTAAACGACAGTATGCGAGTTCTAGATCAAAAATATAGTGTTAATTTTAAAGTAGAAAATTTTTATGCCATATCAAATACTGAGAATTTCTTGAATATAAATTTAGTTTTCTGTGTTGTTATCTAAAGTTCTGTGACATGCAAAATCCGTTATTAACTGTAAGAAGGCCCAACATGGCCAAGTGGGTTAAGGCGTTCGACTCGTAATTCAAGAGTCGCGGGTTCGAATCCCCGTCACACCAAACATGCTCGCCCTTTCAGCCGTGCTGACGTTATAATGTGATGGTCAATCCCACTATTTGTTGGTAAAAGAGTAGTCCAAGAGTTGGCAGTGGGTGGTGATGACTAGCTGCCTTCCCTCTAGTCTTACACTGCTAAATTAGGGACGGCTAGCGCAGATAGCCATGGAGTAGCTGTGCGCGAAATTCAGAAACAAACAAATTGTCAGAATTAATGTATAGCTGGCATGAAGATATATTGGTTTCAAAGCTTAATCTCAAACGATAAATAGTAAATCCAGTGTTTTAGTAAGTGATACATATGATTCTTTAGTCAGACATATTGAAGGTAACACGTCTGTTTTAAGCTGTAAGAGAGTGATATGTGACGGTCAAAAGTTAATGTTCAGTACGACATTAAAACATGCGACTCGTTCACTTTTACTCTGTACAGCTACACTAATGTTTGAGATCTACTGTTTACATTCATCACAATCTGTTGAAAAAATAATAATGTATTCCTTAGTTGAATGTAGTTTTCCGTTTCCAAAGTACTTTAATTTTCAACTATAAATGTTCAAATTATTCTCATAACTTCATAAAGTGATATAACTGTCGTTCCCTATAGGATGTGCATGAGATGATTCAGGCGCTTTTCTCTGCTAGGTTTGATCGTTTTCACCATTTCGTTATTTTCGGCAGCATTTCGTTTTCATTACAATAGTAAAATATAAAAAAGTATATAAATAGTAGCAATATTATTTATTGTTATAACTAAATATGACTGAAAATAAATATTACTATGCCAAACAAAGACAGAAAGGAGATTTATAAGCAAAGAAATATATATAACGATATACTTACGTTTAAAGGTTGGTTCGTTGTTCTTTCTTCCATGTAGTAAAAGTACATAAGTTTGATTATTAGCGATGAAAGGGGCAGGATATTTATATTTCAAAAGTGGCCCAGGTTTGCCTGAACTTGTAACCGAGCTTATCAGAAATAGTCACGAAACGAGTACATAATTCGTTGTATTGTATAATGAAATTTCAAATATTTTTACATGTTTACGTAGTCTAAGTAAATATTCATAAATTAGAATTGAATCAATCTTTCATTTTGAAAATTATTTTAAGCTGACTCATCTCATGACTATTTGCCAGACAGAATTTCGTTGCAAGTATGCAATAAGTGCATGCTATCCCCCGCTAGTACAGCGATAGGTCTACTGATTTACAACACTAGAATCAGGGTTTCGATTCCCCTCGCTGGGCTCAGCAGATAGCCCGATGTGGCTTTGCTATAAGAAAAACACACACACAGACAAGTACATGCTAACTGTAATGGCCCGTCAAGTACTGAGAATATACAAAACACTTAGACTATGTAAAGTGAAAGAGTTATGATCACTGATATTTTTTTTAATCCAGTGACACACAAAAGCTCTAGTAATAAGATCATATAGAGTTTGAACTGTTTATTTTCAATAGTAAATAAAATAAACAGCAGCATTTTAATTGACTTTTTTACGCGAAACAAACTTGGTAAATAAATTCGGACTTTTTGTTATTAGCTACATATTAATCAACGACCTATTTCTCCTTTCTATAACTTATTTTTCTTTGTCTGACTTTACAACGTGACCAGCTTTTTATTTCTTAATAGACGAATATTACTTAGCTTGACATCAATAATGAGTGTGTGTGTGATATTTTATAAGTGTTTAGACAGTGTCAATGTTTTATGAAAATTTAATGTAAAAAGTGGATGGATAAACAGTTGTATCAAATAAATTAATCTCATTCAAATATTGGATTATATGTACCGTTAACTTGTGAAAGCAAAATAGCAAGTGTCCTACAGAACATTGTCTAAACGAAGTAGCTATGAAGACTTAGTAATCTATTCGAAACTTTCAGATAATTTTTTCGTGTTAAAGATGTTTAGAGGTGTGTTTGCCAGCGATCAACTACTTGATCATGCAGGAAAACAAATGTACATCGTCATTCTGGATCAAATTCATAAATCTGGTAGACACTGGGTGTGTATTTACATTGGTCGAGATGAAAAAGGGAAATATTTTGATCCATTATAACTGGCTCCACATAATCTCAATACACGAAAATCATCAAGAAAAACTGTAGCACCTAAACTTACAACAACAGTAAAACGTACTACATACAGACGAATATATGTACAATATTATACCTTTTATCAATGCTATCATTCCTCTCTCTTCTTAGTAAAAGATCGAAACAGTGTTATCTATAAGTGAGTAAAGTATTATTTGGTTATTGTATGCTTTCAATGTTAACCCTTTTGCAACAAGGTTGGTATAAACTACACGAGTTCATATGGCACATGTTAAGTATTTATATTATAACTTATATACATGTTAAGTATTTATATTATAACTTATACACATGTTAAGTATTTATATTATAACTTATACACGTGTTAAGTATTTATATTATAACTTATACACATGTTAAGTATTTATATTATAACTTATACACATGTTAACTATTTATATTATAACTTATACACGTGTTAAGTATTTATATTATAACTTATACACATGTTAAGTATTTATATTATAACTTATACACATGTTAACTATTTATATTATAACTTCTATTGCAACAAGTATATCTTCATGAAATTTAGTAGACGTTTAGCAAACATCACAAGTCTTTTATACACAAAATTAGATTTTTTAACGAAGTATCTTTATTAAAGATTTGCTTGTGAATATATCGAGCCTGTTTCGTTACTAGTCCGAGTGAGAAGTGATTTACATGTTATGATTCAAAACAAGAACAAATCATATTTAAAACATATAACAATAAATTTGGAATTATAGAAAATAATTATATTTCTAGTTATGAATTTTGAGTAGATTTCGACTTTCCCTGTGTTGGTAAGTTTTCAAATTTTGTAGAATGTGAAATGAAATAATTTTATTTGGGTTTTCGTGTATACATTTTGAAATAACCAGAAATCATAAATTATTTTATCAATACCATCGAATTCCATTATAATTTATCCAGCTTAACCATGATGTATTTAGATTTTAAAAAGAACGACTTTGCCGTTTAAATACTTTGCAAAGGGTCAAAGAGCCACATGAAGGACATTCTGAACTTTCTATTGGTTATTCGCACATGGTAGACAGAAGTAGGTGAACCCAAACGTTTTAAATAATGCAAAGAGGTTGGCAGGCGATTGTTTTTAATTCAGTACATTTAGTAATATCGCAGCAAATAGAAAAGATATGAGGTTATTATTTTATATTCTAGCTTGTAAATATTTGTAATTTAAGTTTCTAATTCGTAAGAAGCTAAAAATTTTGTATTTAAGCATCACAAACATCTAATTTGAATTAATGTTGCATTCAACACACCATTTGAGACACATAAATTGATAATTAAGATTTCTTTTTAGTGTGTACTTTTAATTTAAAAGATTGACTAATAGATCATACTAAAATTCGAATTATAACCTACGATTTGAGAGTAAACTTACTGCCGTACATTTGTATATAGTAGTTTAATAAAATTTTGAATGTGAGTCAACACATGTGATATGACATAGCCTTTCACCCGTGACATGTAGCGATAGGGTTAAAAATAACATAGGGTTAAGTGTCCTTTTTCAAAATGATATACATATAAATGACCAGAAAATGTAAATAACTACTGAGTTAGTGTCTTAAACTGATTTTATTAATTATACCTACATTGAGACATGGTGGCACAACATTGCACCCTCTGCTGACACTTTGTGGAAGTATAACGTCATCGTCTCTAGTAGCATTATAGTCTCCCCTATCCTCCTTGTCCGAGATTAACACACATTTAACGCTCTCTAACGGTGTTTTTGCGGTATTCGGGATAACTAGTTACCGATTTTAACATGCTATATAATTATTTTACTATGCATTTCATAATGTATATCGAGTGATTCAGAAGTCCATTGACAGGTAAATAATTCATAAATAGTAAGAGGTATAATAGTAGTTGTTAGTCATATAGAATTAAGAGCTGTTAGCCTATTCCTATATATAAAGCATATTACAAAATTTTCAATTTTAAAAATGTAGACAACAACAAGTTGTAAAAAATTTTGAAACAAAAATGACCCAACTCGCTTCATAACAACAGATACAGGTGAAGTAAACACCCTAACAGTATGACGAACTGATGGTCTTTTTGTCAATGCTGATTATTGTTCTTGGTCTGTCCGTACAAAGTCCATGTGTATGTAACCTTGTAAACGCAGCTGCTGACAAATTTCCTATTAGTTGATGAAAAGAATAGCGATGACAAAAATGTAAGAACCTTTCAGCATACAATCAGACAGCATCTCTGGTGAAACAGTAGCATCATATGGAACAGCTCTTCAACTATGCCATTATTTAGATAATTTTGGAGCAGCTGCAGGGCATTGCTTGTATGTTACCATAGAACGGGACTTTTATTTTAATAAGTTTGGACACTTTGGACCCTTCAATGATGCAATATTCTGCTTATGCCAGATTCTGACCCTGTACTTCTAAACCTAGGTTTGTGTAATAACTTTTGCTAGGGTATATTACTTTTATTATTCTGTAGATTTAATATATATTCTTTTTTCTGAATATGTGCAGGTTTTTCACAAAAATTTGGTCAAGACACTGGTTGAGTTTCAAGTTACTTTTGTTTCTTTGTCAGTTTTTAAGTTAGGTGATACCTGTTCTCATCTGCAGAGAATATTGCGGCT
Organism: Tachypleus tridentatus; assembly: GCF_004210375.1. Classification (NCBI taxonomy): domain Eukaryota; kingdom Metazoa; phylum Arthropoda; class Merostomata; order Xiphosura; family Limulidae; genus Tachypleus; species Tachypleus tridentatus. Next base: position 39,331,270 of record NC_134834.1, read on the forward strand.
TTAGTTAGGTTAGGGTGGTGTTTTACTGTGGTTGTACAGGTAAGGATTAGATATAACAGCTTCACCAATGTGGAATGAGGATGACCAGTCACGTGGTAGCTTAGTTATACTAGGTAAATGTGAGATTTTGTTTTAAAGAGGTAACTCTCATTTAGTTAGTTCTTCTCAAGTCTCTACTGAATTTGATCTAACAATTACTCGATATAGAAACGATGACCTGATGTAAGTAAAAAAAGTAAGAAAACAGTAAGTACGTACACTGGGATTTTGTCTTTACTTTCATAAAGACAGTGTGTCTAATGTATGATACTTTGTGTTTATTCCAGTAATTCGTATACTTAAACTCAACCAGTATACTTTTAGCGCTATATCGTATCTTATCGATCAATCCCATAGGTTAAATCTCAGCTCTATATTCAGTCCACTTAGGTATATCACACCACCATAAAAATAACAATGTTTAGCCATGAAAAATGCAGTAATATTTTACAGTATATATATATATACTATCTATAAGCCTATTATAAACTGATAATACGTTGTTTTTGTTATATTTTAAAACGTTGTTTTAAATTTATATATACCCTATAATAAAATAACATTTCATGAAATACAATGCCTGGATAAGTTTAACAAGTTTGCGAGACGTATACAGTTTTCCAAATTATCAGGAAAGGCGCTAATCAGGAGAATAATAAGATAAGTTTATTTTTCTGGTCCAAACTCTGTGCCTAAAAATCCTAATTTACAAAAGTTATATAAAATTTAATGCTCAAAATCTATTTTTGTTTGTATTGTTTTTATTAGAAACATTATTTGCATTATTCTCACAGAAACGTTCATAAAGTATATCTCTCCACGACTGTTGTGTCTGCAGATTTACAGAGCTAGAAACCAGGTTTCGAAGTCCATGGCGGGAAGAGCATTAAAAGTCTATTGTGCAGATTTGAGCTTAACTACAAACAAGCTATTTTTATTAAAAATACTGATAAATATTTATTAAGATTTTTTTGTGTTTTGATTTGAAATACTGAAAATTACTTCTCTTTACTTTATCTTTATTAAAATACCAATTACTTTTTTGTTTTCTTTGAAACACAGATAAACTATTTTATCTTTTTATTAGAAACCCCAGGAAACTACTTATCGTTATTTTATTTTTTAATCGGATACACTGATAAACTACTATATTTATCGTATTTTTACTTCATACACCAAAAATGTACTTCGCTTTACGGTATTTTTGTGGCTGAAAAAACAGGAACCTAACTGCTTCTTTAAGCACTAACACAGAACGAATGTGATGAGGTAATATATTATTAACAATAACGGTTCCAGCCTACTGAAACAATACATTATAAACTTTGTAAGTAATAACATAAGAAAAGTATACTTAATTAGCTATGCAAACTATCTACTTACAGTGCAACTAAAAATCAACCTGGTAGTGAGTATACCATAGATTGTTAAGGGGTGTACATAATTCACGCGGCCCGACAGGGCCAGGTGGATTAAAGCGTGCGACTCGTAATCTGATGGTCGCGGGTTCGCATCTCCGTCGCGCCAAACATCCTCGCCCTTTCAGCCGTGGGGGCGTTATAATGTGACTGTCAATCCCACTATTCGTTGGTAACAGAGTAGCCCAAGAGTTGGCGGCGGGTGGTGATGACTAACTGCCTTCTCTCTAGTCTTACACTGCTAAATTAGGGACGGCTAGCACAGATAGCCCTCGAGTAGCTTTGTGCGAAATTCATACAAACAGACATAATTCACGTGACACACGTTGACCCTTTCAAGTCACGTAGCAGAATGACCTAGTTTGCTTTCTGGATTACCTATATCCTTAGACATCATTGCGAACGAATACAATCTTGTTTAAGTGGGAAGATACTCATTGGGAAAGAATAAGCTTTGTTTTCGTGTCACAGCAGATACTGTTATTCTGTTCTCTTTAACAGGTCCACAAACATGAATAATACTTTCAAACGTGCTTTGATGTTATCAACGACAGAATAAATCAAATATTCAAGATGTGAACTTCTTGAATTAAAAAATATATATATTTAAAGTTTTGAGAATAAACAGTTTGTTTGTAGCTTTTTTTTTAATCTTACAATTTTGTTTTAGTAAATGAACATGAAACCTGTTTATTTTGCCTTTACGACAAAATATTTTGGAATGTTCAAGTTATCAATTATGTGAAAAATAACTGATTCTTTCTTAATCATAGATTAGTCTAAAATATAAGAAATTAAATCTATATCTCTCAATTTTGTATATTTTTGAAATCTTCAAGAATAACTTTTAAAATAAATCTATGAATTATATAGTCAAGTTTTAATTCCAAAATACTTAGAAAGTATAAGTTTTCATATATTTAGGAATTTTAGAGAAAAAATATGTCTGAGGCATATAAACAAATAACACATAACACAAAAGAACCCATTTAATAAAGATGAAATTAGAAACGCACTAACATAAAACCATCTCTAACAATGAAAATAAGATTTTATGCCCTTCAACATAGAAACATGACAGAAAATGTAAAACCACTGATAAAACATAACAAAATACCCTTCAACACCGAAATGGTCAAATATGAATATTCTATAAAATCATCTATTATAATAGCCATTAAACACAAAAGCACTTATTATGGAATAATAACTATACAACAGAGATAAACATATCGATAAACCTGTTTCATGAATCACATACAATAAATTTATGAAAATATCATTGAATCAAGCATATTGTACAATATAAAAAGCTCTTTACATTAAAACAATAGTAAATAATGCTCGAAAAACAAGCCTTTAATAGTAATACAAACTAAAAATATGTAGCTCACCAGCGATATTACGTATTAAAAATTGACCATTTAGCACACCTGTAAGTAAGATAAAATTTTCAAAAATTCATAGTAAATGTTTTAAAATACATTGAAATGATTTCTGTGCAAAAAATGACGCATCCGATATCATCCATCTACTATACGAGAAGGTCAATTGATAAAATTAGCAATATGTCAAAAAAAATTTTTTCCCACCCGGCGTTGTAAGTACAAACTATTTAATGCTTTGATTTTCCATAACTTAAGTCGCAAGACAGGCGTAGAATTATGTACATTACGTCTGGATACTAGTAATATAAATATATTACGTATACTTGGTATGAAATGTTTGCTGCAAATAGTTGCCTGTTTAGTTAGATCCAAATTATCTCTTTTGTCCAAACAACTTGCATTTCTCCATCTCTCGGAAATCTGGAGAAATTAAGTTTGAAAGTTTGTTCGTAAATATTCGAGTAGGAGAGTCAACATCGCAACAGTGCTCAGGCATGGTGATGTTGACAGTAATACGAGGTCTGTTCAAAAAATACGCGGACTGTTTGAATTGCGCGGCTCCAGTTGGTTCCAGGGGAATCCGCTTGGTGTCGCTAGGTTCGCACTGATCAGCTGATTACGACGCCATTTCCCGAATGCAGGTATCTTCATTTGTGTATTAGCTACGCGGTTTTAAGTGAAGTGCGATTTTTTCATTTGGCGGATTTCAGAATGAATGACCTGAAGGAGCAACGACTTGCTGTGAAATTTTGTGTTAAACTTGGAAAATCTGCGACTGAAACTTTTGCTATGCTTAACATGGCTTACGGTGATGTTGCTATGAAGCGTACGGCATGTTTCAAGTGGCATGAACGTTTTAAGGATGGTCGACAGTCCATTGAAGATGATGAGCGTCCTGGACGTCCTTCCACGTCAACTGACGACCCACACGTCGACAAAATCAACACCCTGGTGCGGGCAAATCGACGTCTGACTGTCAGGGAGCTTGCTAAAGAGTGTGGGATATCAGTTGGATCTTGTTACGAGATTTTGACCGAAAAATTGAAGATGCACCACATTGCTGCGAAATTTGTGCCTGAGAACTCGTGAGTTTTTGGCCAAACACTCGATCACAGTTCTTCCCCCCCCAACTCACCTGACCTTGTTCATTGGGATTTTTTCTTGTTCCCCAAACTCAAAAGACCCTTGAAAGGAAGAAGATTTGAGACGATTCCCGAGATTAAGGCAAATGCGACGAAGGAGCTGGAGGACATTGCAAAAGAAGCGTACCAGGACTGTTTCAACAAGTGGAAACACCGTTGGGATAAGTGTGTGCGTTGGGGAGGAGAGTATTTTGAAGGGGTCCCAGACCTGTAACTTCTAAATAAAGTACATTTTGTTTTATGACGTCAGTCCGCGTATTTTTTGAACAGCCCTCGTATACAACCCAAATAACAGCAAACAGGAAGATATTTAAACCGGCCTTCCTGCTTAGACAAGTGCAAATTATTATCATTGACAAAGTTGTCTTTGTTCATAGCCTGTATCTTCGTGGATTGTAGATTACTCCTTGTACTAAAATAATTTTAAAAAAACATATAGAAAAGTACACGCTTCACTAAACCTTTCCTTCTGCATAATTGAAGATATTATATTAGAACAAAATAAAACTTTTGATACACCAATTCTTTTTTCTTAATTGTTATAATATTTAAGCAACTTTTTGTGAATTGCTTATGTCAATGATAGTTACACCTAATCAGCTGCGGTTGAAATATCTTGCACAACTCTTATAAAAAGACCACAGGTAAATCCATGCTTTCTCTCAGAAGAAGTGTTAATCGTTCCATTACTTTTATCCCCCTCTTTGAAAATTCTCTGCTTGCTTAACATTTTAATGTTAAAGTTGAAAGATTCTCTCACTAGAACTGATGAACGTAACATATGCATAACTATGTATTTTCCAATAATACAGGACAGTAATCATAACTTCATACTTAATGTATTAATATATAAAACATTTTTTTTCAATGAAATGTAACTTAATAACTGTATTAGTTACATGATTAATTGGCCTATATTTATCCTAAGTATTTTAAAACTCATAACTATATATATACATATATTTCTACCTACATTTACTGTTCTATAGCCCTTTGAACTTTGTTTAACCAATAATCCTGCTGAAAAGCAGTACATCGCTGGAGAAACATATAACTCGCGTTACTCTATCAAACTGCTCGCGAAAGTACCTTGTGCAATATTTTCATTATATTTTATTTACTTTTTCTTAAATAATCTAATTTTATCTAACTTAAAGTGTAACTAATTTTTAACTTTTATATCACCTTTATAATAATAAATAATTAATACAAATTAAGAACCAAAAATATACTGCTAACCTGTTTTTTTCTGTACTGTCAACAAGCTTAACCCTATTTTTATATTAATATTACTATTACACTAAATATTTTTTACTTAATTAAATCATACACCTAAGAACATAGAATAATAACACGTAAAAAGCAGATAATGCTCTATAAGTACCATAATGTTCCTGGATTTTTTTGATTTTTTTTTGGAATTTCGCACAAAGCTACTCGAGGGCTATCTGTGCTAGCCGTCCCTAATTTAGTAGTGTAAGACTAGAGGGAAGGCAGCTAGTCATCACCACCCACCGCCAACTCTTGGGCTACTCTTTTACCAACGAATAGTGGGATTGACCGTTACATTATAACGCCCCCACGGATGAAAGGGCGAGCATGTTTGGCGCGACTCGGGCGCAAACCCGCAACCCTCGGATTACGAAGCGCACGCCTTAATGCGCTAGGCCATGCCAGGCCCGCCTGGATTTCTAACTAAGTGATAAAAGCCGTTAACTTTCAGCTGAGCTTATCAAGTTTCCTGAAAAAATAAAGATTTAGATGGAAATAAATGATCCTTTGTACATAAAACAATGTAATATATAATATATTTTAATAGGTGAAAACCTTGTTTTTTAATTTTTGTAAATAACATAGTATTAACCATTAAAATAGCTATTGGCTCCTTGTAAAAGAGAGGTGTTACAGATGGGTGTAGCAAGAGGAGTCTGATTTTCTAGTTGATGATTCTGTTAACCAAAAAAATTACGCTTAATTTGAGTAATAACAACATTATCATAAGCAATTTACTTTAAATTTCGTATTTCTCCGAGGGATGATAAATAAATTAGGGAAGTGGAAATACCTAAGTAGCAAATGTCATAATTCTGTTTTAAAAATTGTCTTATAAAATTAAACATTTTAAACTCGTTTTTAGCTATATTTTGATGCCAAGTTGATTTACATATCATGATAATAAATAATTTGATGAATGCTGAATCTCTGGCCTTACAACGCTGAAAATCGGGTATCGATACCTGTGGTGGACAGAGCACATATAGCCCATTGTGTAGCTTTGGACTTAACTTCGCGATAAACAAACAATAAATGCTGAATGTAACTCAGTAAAATTCCGTGACATGTGGAACAAATTATGTGTCTGAGGAAAGAAATTATTAGAATAATAATTTTCAAGTGATAACTTACGATAAAAATACACTATGTAGAGATATTCGAATCGATATTTCAAAAGGTACATGAATTTTTAATGGTTCGTTAATTATAGAACATGGAAACAGAACGTACTTAAAACTTTGGAATGTATTCCTTAAAAATGTATAAACCATAACGTTAGATATTTAATAGAACTCCAAAAAACAAATATTGAATCCATTATAAAAATATAAAATACTGATATAAATAAAGCACTGTGGGTAGTGTAAAACGTGCCCAGCATGGCCAGGTGGCTAACGCGTTCGAATCACGGGTTCGAACCCCCATCACACCAAATATGCTTGCTCTTTTAGCTGTAGTGGCGTTATAATATAACGGCCAACTCCACTATTCATTGTTAAAAGAGTAGACAAGAGCAGGCAGTGAGTGGTGATGACTCGCTGCCTTCCCTCTAATCTCACACTGTTAAATTAGGGAAGGCTAGCGTAAATATCCATCGTGTAGCTTTAGGCCCGGCATGGCCAGGTGGGTTAAGGCGTTCGACTCGTATTATGAGGGTCGCGGGTTCGAATCCCCGTCGCACCAAACATGCTCGCCCTTTCAGCTGTTGGGGTGTTATAATGTTACGGTCAATTCCACTATTCGTTGGTAAAAGAGTAGCCCAAGAGTTGGGTTAGTGGTGACTAGCTACCTTCCCTCTAGTCTTACACTGTAAAATTAGGGACGGCTTTGGGCGAAATAAAAAAACAAATAAACAAAGGTGGGATTTATGAGAAAACAACAGCAAACACAATGCAACGACAATGGTACCATCTAGTGGTTGAATTAATTATATATTAACATACATTTAATGGAAGTTGTCTGAATTGGATCCTAGCTCGATCTTTGTGTTGTGGTAAATATGAATAAAGGCACATTTTTCTCAGAATGAAAAAAACAAAACAGAAGAAATATAAATTATGACATGAAATTGTTTGTTTGTTTTTTGAATTTCGCACAAAGTTACTCGACGGTTATCTGTGCTAACCGTCTCTAATTTACCAGTGTAAGACTAGAGGGAAGGCAGTTAGTCATCACCACCCACCGCCACCTCGTGGGCCCCTCTGTTACCAACGAATAGTGGGATTGACGGCTGAGAGGTCGAGCATATTTTGCGCGACGGGGATGCGAACCCGCGACCCTCAAATTACGAGTCGCACGCCTTAACACGCTTGGCCATCCCGGGCCGATGACCTAAAATACCCACAGCTATAAATGTTCTTTACTGGGGATAAAGGAACATTGTCCTCCTGGTGAGAAATGTTTTTCTGCATTATGAAAATTGTAAATGTACAGTTAATTATACGCGGAAAACTACGAATAATATCATTTAATTTAAAATTACCGTTATTTAATACAGATATATAAAATAAAAATATCATATCTAGTTTACTCAGTTGAACATGAAAACTCCTGAAGTACAATATCCAATGTAAGAAAATTATTCTGTGCAGCTCAAAGGAATAAGAAACAGGTGTATATTTTCAGTTAATTTCCTTAATATCTTCTAAACCTAATTACTCAATCGAAGAAGTAAATTTTAGCACATTTTTATTACTCAAAGTAATAAAAATATTTTACTTCATTTGAAAATTTGATCTTTTTGTTAGAAACTGCCTTCAAAAGTCTGTTTGAATATACGTTTTTAATAATGTGTCATTTCAGAGGCTTCGTTTTACATCTGAATATATTTTTGTGTTCATAATGTGCCATTTCAGGAGTTTTTCAGCAGGCTATGGTTTTGCATGCTGTGCCATTTCAAAAGCTGCACTCAGTAGTTCTGTGGTTTGAATGTACACAGGTAAAAAATAAAATATTTTCAAAAAAGAAATAAATGTATGGATAACTAACATCAGTCCTTTAAAAACTGCAAGCAATATAATAGCGATGGCATTTACATCATCCATACGTAATAGCACAGGCAAACAGTGTAGTTGAATGTAAAGAGACAAAAATAGGATAAATTAAACACAATTGAGATTAAGTTGTTTTATATATGTACGTTGCTTTATGCAAATTTTTGCCATCCCTGTATTTACTTACATTTTATTGAAAAGTTTTCCTAACTTGGTTGCTTGTTCGATTTTGATGGAGTGTTTCAACAGACACAAGACGGTTGTATTTATAACCACGTTCTCAACACAATGAGGTTCCAACTATAATATTTATTGTTTATCAATTATTGGCTGGAAATTTCTGTTTCATCTTGTACTTAAGTTTCCTAAAGGAACATCAAATTTTTGTAAGAAAGTTACTTTCAAATGGCAATGATAACATCGTTTACAGTAGAATTATGATCTTTTTTATTACTACTAGTTAAAAATATTTATAAAAGCAGATACTCTGTTTGGAACTATGTCACCTCATTGAAATTTGTTGACACCATTGTTTTACTTTTTGAATTATCATCTAATATAAAAAAATCAAAAGAAAGAAAAACAAAATAATTCATACTTTATGCTATGATATTTACAGACGTTCCCAGAACTTTTGACTCGCTCATTACATTGATAGTTATAAAGGATAGCATTGTATAGTATTCTAAAGTCCTGACAATCTGTTGAGGAGATAGTTAAAATCCCATATCGATGGGCAATCCAACCCATGTATACAAAAGCAGTGCTACTGCCTGCCTGATATATTAAAAGCTTACTTCCAACATGTATAGTCTGAATATCCTCTTTTAATAGCATTATATTTCAGGGACTTGTTTTAACAAGCTATGTTTTGAATTTCCTTTTTCTTTGTATAATGTGTCATTCCAAGAGCAATCTTCAAAGGTCTATGGTTTGAATATATTTATTTGCGCCTAATACGTTATTTCAGAAGCTAACTTCACCAATCTTTGAATTGAATATCTTTTGTTGTTGTTCTTTTCATTACGTGCAAGTTTAGTCTTTTTTTTAAAAAAAATTGTGGTTTACAGTATATTTTTGCATGACTGAAAGTGCTTTTTGTATTAATGTTGCTACTTAAATGTTATTGTTTCATTGACCTTTGAGTTCTGTATAACTACTAATCCTGCCACAAAAGTTGTTATTCACTCAGCGAACTTGTACCTCATATTTAATAATTTGCCATATCAGCAGCTTCCTTCCACAGTATATGGTTTAAATATACTTTTGTCTATTTCAACAATCTTTGAATCGAACGTATTTTTTTATTTGCATAATGTGCCATTTCAGAGGCTTCCTTCAGCAATCTATGTTCTGAACACATTTTGTTTTACTAACATGCTATTTCAGAAGTTTCCTTCGTAAGCCTTTGTACTGAATATGCTTTCTGCTTGCATGACGCAGTAATTTAAGGGTGACTTTCAACAGTGTATGGTTTGAATAGTTTTTGTTTCTTTTTTGCGTAATCGGTTACCTCAGAGGCTTATTTAATGTATTTAAATGATACTGGAAATAATATTTAGATACAACACATAAACAAAACAACAGTGGTACTACCTCTGTAGACAAGTAGATGATTACCTCTACTGGATCAATGAATAGCTCACCAGTTACCATCTTTCATGACGAATCTTTGCTGAATTACTTACGATGAAACTCAAGTAGAATTTAATAAATATGTTGTGCTTGGATTTAAAATATCATCAGATCTTTCTCTAGTGGATGGTATTACCTAGTGACCTCTATAACTTGACAACTTGGGTCAGCTATCAGTGTTAGTTTATATCATAGTTCAGTTTACTAGTTTTAATCCAGGCTCAGAATATCCTCAAATATCCTTGTTGATAAAAGTAGTCGTCTAATAAAAGAACAAAAGGCTGAGGTAGCTAGAAAAAGTGATATTAGATATCATGGGCAATGTATTGCCGCTATTACGGAACGGAAACTAATAAACAATTTCGAATAATACTATGCTACTGTAGAAAGTAGGAAACATAGTTCGCCTCATGTTCAGAAGGGTGAACATTTAAACAATAATTTAGCTGGAATAAAAAGAAATAATTGAAATTCTCGAATTCAGTAATATTTGCTTAGGACGGAAATAGATTAAATGATTTTTTCGCGTTGAAATACACAAATAATTTACTTCGAGGAAATAATTATTAAGTTTCTGATTATAATGACGAGAAACCTAAAGTAAAAATGCATTCTAAAGACAGCTAATATATGTACAATTTTTCAAAGCAGCAAATGATATATTGCATAGAAAATCCACCAAACAACAGTAAATTATCCTACCCATATTGATTGGGAGGTTGATGTAATTATGTTATTTGATGGTTAATGTTGCTTCTTTCTCTAGCCATTTCTCATGTGATTCATCATGAGCACGTATATAAGTGTTGTTCTTTCACCTCATCTTCCTATGACTCATTTGTCTTTTCCCCAGACCTTTGTCAAAATAGTGTACTAAGAGCTCATTTGTGATCTATAAATTCAAGTTATTGACGTGATCCACGCCTTTTAGTATGCCTCATCTCTGATTTATTCTTATACATTAGAAGAACAATCCATGAAAGTAATATATACAGACTAATCCAATTAAATATAACCTGCATCCATGCTCCTGCCACATATCACAAACTACGGAAGGTCTACCGAAAAATGATCCTTATTATTACTAAGCGTTTTAACTGATAAAGCTCGAGAAGCTTATCTTGCTCTCAAAATTTACTTTGATGAAAAGAAAGTTGAGACACTACAGGAAGAAGCTTCTCTTTCTAATGATTACACTTTAACCCATGAAACCACTTTTTATATAAAGAAATTCCTGTAATTTCACTAAAAATCTACTTCGGTTCAATCCGCTAAAATTGAGGATTCTTCTATAAAATCCAGATTCTCTAGTTCGAAATTTTCTGAGAGTCAAGATAAAACTTTATTAAAACAATCAAAGCCTGTCTTTAGAAAAAAAATAACTGGTCATGTTATGTCCAATTACTGGTGTTTGAAGAAGAAATAAAGGCAACACCCAATGCGTTTGTGTTTACATAAGAAAGTAGTTACATCACATCACCCAATGTTGTTGATTTGGCCAGTGATATAAAGGCTGATGAAGCCAGAGAGGAATTTAGACCTTTTGTATCTGTTCGTTCTGGGTTTTTGACAAATGACACTGTAAATTTCATACCCGTACATGTTATGCGTGATACTGGGGAAACTCAGTCATTGTTGTTAGAAGGTATACTGCCTTTAAGTCTCAATTTCGCCACTGGTCAGTCTGTTATACTTCAGGGTATTGAGGGTGCTTTATTAATGTTTCTTTTCATGACATTTATTTAGCATCAAATCTATTTTCTAGACCAGCTATATCTGGAGTAACACAGTCTGCTAATTAAGTGTGTATCATTATTGTAGGAAAACAGTTTAGCTTGGAGAAAAGTGGTTGCCAAACCCAAAATGGTTAGCGAGATGATCATCATTTCATCTAAGGATGGTGTTATTGTTTAGGAGAATTCGAATGCGTTTTCCTCGTATGCTGTGACTCGAAGTCAGGCTAATAAATTATGACAAAAAATGACAGACACGTGTTCAAAGAATGACAAAATAGATTTGTCTCAGCCATTTTTTAATCTGACGGGGATCTTTTGAATAATTTGAAAATTTCTCGGTGAGTGACAGTGATGGATGCGAGGAATCCGGTTCATTTGGTGAAGTTCAGCTCGGGAGAAGTAAATTGATCGCTGAACAAGAAAAGGATTGGCAGATCTCCCCACTATTTAAATATGCACTCCCAAAAGATGAACTGGAGAAAGTTCCAAATGATTACTTTTTCAAGAATAGTGTGCCCGTGAGAAAATGAAGACCACCAAATGTGCCAGTTTCAAGAGACTGGGGTGTAGTTTATCAAATCGTTGTTCCAGAAGCCTATCATTATAAAATATTGGAAGTTGTCCATGAACTTTCCCATTGTAGGTCATTTAAGTGTCAATAAGTTGTGTGATTATTGACTGTTGGATCTTTATCGAAAACTCGATCAGGGAACCAGTATTTATTGAATATCATGTACGCATCCATTCGATTCTCTGAAGTTATCCCCTTAAGAAACATTTCAGCCAAAACTTTTCTAAGACTTATGTTAATTTCTTTACTTTTGTTGGCCTACCCAAAGAAGTTCAGTCTGATCAGAAACCAAATGTTATATCTGGGTTGTTTCAATAGGTTGTTTACCGGCTCGATGCTAAATAAATCAAATCTAGTGCGTACCCTTCCAAATCTCAAGGTGCTCTTGAGAGATTCTATTTTACCTTGAAAATACGACGTAGACTTACTGTCCCGATAATGAGGAGGATTGGGATGAAGGATTTAATTAATTATTATTTGCTGTTCATGAGTCAGGTCACGAGTTATTAGGGTTCAATCAATTTGAGTTGGTGTGTAGCCATTCAGAGTGTGATCTTTTGGAGTTGCTGAAGGAACAATTGTTAGAAGTTGACCCAAAATAATGCTCTAACTAGATTACGTTTCCAAGTTTTGATCAAAACTCTTAGATGCTGGTGAGCTGGTTTGAAAAAAGTTTAAGTCATTCCAAGCTAGAATGTAAACCATTTATGAACACATGGCTGAAGAGCTTAAGTGCTGTCCTGGCGACATGGCCTTAGTATAGTTACCCGCTATGGGACATCCATTCAAAGCCAGGTATCATTGTACCTATGAGATTGTCAGGAAGGTTACTGATATAGACTATGGTGTAAAACAATTAATTATTGAAAGGTTACCCGACTGTGTCATATTAATATGTTGAAGCTTTTTCACATTCGAGATACATCTAAAAGCATTTTAACTATTAATGTTCTTCTGATACTGACGACAATCTCTTTGACCAATTTGATGTTGATAACGTCTCTGCTGATGCATTTTTGCATGCTATGTATTTTTATGATCATAAGGTTATTTGCATTGATTGTGTTATACATTGCTATGATTTTTAAAGCTGTATAATTCTTTGACAGTGTATTGTTATCAATATATATAATATCTTTGTTAAAAATTGGCGTTAGACAATTTTTAATTCTCTAGGAAGGGAGGCGTAACGGATTAACTATTATACATTTATTTTGACATCTACGTGTTTCAGTGTAATGCATATGGTAATGTAATTTGTATTGTTAAATGTGTTTTGCAAAAGTTTCGCCTATTCTAATTTTCTAGAAGATTTTCGAGTCTAAGAGTCAAAAATATATGTTTTATAAAAGCACTAGAGTATCTTCAAATATTGTTGCCAACTGAACGTTCGAGAACCTCAACCTAAAAAGTTTATAAATCAACGTGCCAAGTGACAGTTTTATATTGATGGTTTGCTACAACTACTATACTATAAATTTCAGAAGCTATAACTGTGATAAACGCTTATTAGTCGGAAAACTACAGATATTTGACAAATATATTTTTTTTAGATTCGAACATTATAAACTGTTTAACTACAGAGAAGTAACTTCGGACGTTAGTATTTCTAGGAGGACATTTATTATCTTCGTCAGTGAAAAGTCTGCTTGTAAACAGCGTGAGGCCATTCAAAAAAGAGCTAACTAGCATTCACGTTAAGTGAAATGTACCTGTGTATTAGCATATAATTAATTCGCTCCTTGTGTACCTTCAATAAAATATTCAGTTATAGACCAGGTGTAAGTGTACATCAGCGTACAGTTTTCAATTACCATACCAAAAATTACAGTAATCGAACAAGCCAACCCTAAGTAATAGATGCTAAAACACACAAACATAAACACACAAAGACACATAATGAATCGTTTTCATAGCATTATTACGTTTGAGGCTGTTGATAGTACAGCTTTAAAAGTATTGTATTCCATATTTTCAAGGAACCTTATAAAACGTCGAAGCTAAAGTGCCAGTTCAGAGACCACAACATACAAACATTGAAAGAACAGCATAAAAAGTATGACACTTCCTGCCTGCAAAGAACCTTATAGAACTCTCAAGTTAAATGGCTACTTCAGGGACTGAAGGATCAACTTACTAAAAGTCAAAGTACAGAGTATGGGATTTTCTATTTTGAATCTAAAATAAATTATAGAACGCATGAGATAAACAGCCAGGTCAAAGATCTCAATGTTTAATTTACTGAAAGGAAAGCATTATTAGTATGATATTTAATATTTTCTTGGAAAATTATATGACATTTAAGTCAAACGGTCAGTACAAAGGCCTCGAGGTATTCAATTAATAACATTAATTGAATAGTATTTAGTATTTTCAAGGGAACTTCAAAAACACTTAAGCTAAACGATCAGTTCAGAGAATGCCATGCTCTTTACACTGTCCTTCCAATTGCTTGAATCTTGAGATCTTTGACTTGGTAGATTAGCTTGTGTTGGAATTTTTTCTTAATAACCAGTACCTAGCGGTCTTTGATCTGATCACTTAAGTGTGATATAAACTTCTTTGTCTCTCTAGTGGTACAGTTTATGTAAATAAGTATAGTATGGAAAACGAAGCCCTTTAATACCCTGTCTCTTGGAATCCTTTACCTGATCTCTTAGTTTATGTATTGAGTACGTTTACTATCATGTTAAAAATGATAACCTTGAAAAACTGTTATCCAAAGTTTATACTGAGCATATGTTCCTGTCTTTAAAAACTTAGAAATAAGAATTGCTGGAATTATAAAATCGATTACCCTAATCAATCTACTCATACATGTGTATTATGATAACAATATTTAATTATATCTTAGGACTGACCTGACTCAACTGGATAAAAACAATATATTAGGTATGTTCATGATTTTAAAAATTTAAATCTCATTGATTTTGTTTAAAATAATTAATTCATTCAAGAGCTATCTGATTTTCTCTATAATAAATGTTAGATGCTTTGTTTGGAATTAAGCACAAAGCTACAGGATGGGCTGTTAGTGGTTTACCCACCACGAGTATCGAAGCCCAATTTCTAACATTGTAAGTTTACAGACACACCGCTGTGCTACTAGGAGGATGTTAAATGCATTAGACTGAGTAATTGTATTTTATATCAGAGTTTCCCAAAGTTTGGTGCGCGACCATGTGCCGGTCCGTGAAAAACATTGCCGCTAAGTAGAACATTAAAAAAAATTTATATTAATTTTAACCCTTTCACTACAAACTGTCATTTTTATACTTTTTCCAAGCCCTTGTCGTATACCAAAAAAGTGTAATTAAACTAACCAGTATAAATATATTCTAATAAAATTAATATTTTCAAATACATTATAATTTAAATTTTCACTTCATCTAATTCGAATTTCTTAGTATTTCAACTAATCTAATATAACAGGAAGCAAAAGTAAAAGTTTGTACTTAACGTTACGAAACTCTAGAATTCACAAGTTGACAGTTCCCTTCACACAATCAGTCCCTCAGGAATTAAAGTGTTCTCACTTTATGCAATTTAGATATCATAATATTAAGTTTTACATTGTTAATAACGTTGAGATTCTTGTGAAATGCCGTAATTTTAAACCACATACTAGCTAGACACGTTTCTTGCTGAGTCCAAACTGATCTTCCCCTGTCTGCAAGTAAGATCAAAGAAGGGAATTAGTCTCACATGAAAGGACCATTTGTTCATTCAAGTTAACCGGTTCTTCGACACCAAAGTGTTAAAAATTTTGTTCCAAATAAGTTAATTATTTTTACTCTGTTAATGTAAATTGATAGGCATGCAAGATCTGAGTCTTACGTCTGGTAGCACCAGACAAGTTGCTGGTGGCCGGTGCTGGAAGCGTCAGTTTGTTCTGAAAACAGAGAGAATTGTTTGTGACTTAGTTTATACTAACTAAAAAAATTTAAGTTGTTCATTTTTAGGAACCCCCCTCCCCCTCATGGATAGATGGCTGAAGGAACATGCATCATACAAGAAAACCTCAAGTGATGCGCAAATGCAGCCTAGTTCTAGTGTTTAAGTGATATGCAGCTTGGTAGCAAAGAAAAGAAAACAAAGACCCATTAGACTCGACAATATTGTGAGGAATATTTGAAGCATGGTTTTATAAGTGCTGGTAGCAATAATAACTTACCACTACGTGTTCTTTGTTGTTCAAAATTATCAAATGAGAGAATGAAACTATTGAAACTGGTAGATCAGTTGAATACCAGACATCTAGAATATTTGAGTAAGCCAACATTTTTTTTTTTCACAAAGAAGAAAAATTAAATAGTTTTTCCAAACAAATAATTTGACACACTTTTTACAAAATCTTCCAATGATTATAAGAACACAATTTATGAAGATTTATTGTTTTGTAAACTACTTCCAACAAGAACAAAGAAACTTCTAATTTAATAATTTTGTAATTCAGAGTGGTATTCAATGAAAAAGAAAATGTGTTGGATTGAGTACCAATGGTGCTTGCTCAATAAAAGGTTTCCAAACAGGAGTTTTCCAGAAAATCCAAGTAGCGGCATCTGTGAATGGACATTATAGCATTCGTTAGCTGTGAAGAAACTGCCCTTGTTTTTTAATTCAACTGTGCTAAAAATGTGTTAAATTCATAAACTGTATAAAATCTAGTTCGTTGAACTCCAAAATCTTTATTCCTTTGTGCAAAGAATTAGGAAGTAAACACGAGCATCTCCTATTACATTGTGAAGTTCACTGATTATCAAAAGGAAATGTTTTTAAAATATTCATCGAAATGAAGAATATACTTATCTTGTTTTTGGAGTAGCATTCCCCATCAGCAAAGGATGCAATATGTGAATTTAGAAATATGTTTCATAATTTGCACCGGTTAAATAAGATGGCCTATTTCTGTGACATTTATGTTGTCTTAAATGCGTTAAATCTAAATTTACAATGCGATAACATAAATATTTTTGAAGTCCAGGAAAAGATAGAAGCAGCTATACAAAATTAACTTATGGATACATCGAGTTGAGAAGGGAAATTGTAAATCTTCTTCTACTTAAACAGAATTACAAAACCAAGATGAAGAAAGTAATATTTCATATGAAATTTCATCATCAATCAATCATGTTTGAAGGAATATTTTCCTCGAACTGACAGCAGTAAAATGTGGATCAGGAATCCTTTTATTGTTGACACGGAAAATGAGGAAGGATTACAACTCAGTGAATCAGAAATTGATTCTATTATTGAATTATTTTGTGACACTTCATTGAAAGACCGTTTTAGTCAAGTCTCGTTAATTAATTTTTGGTTGAGTTGTCGTGTTGAGTATCCAAATTTATCAGAAAAATCAGTGAGATTTATTATGCTCTTATAAATTTGAATCAGGCTTATTAACATTAGTTTTCTTAAAAACCACTACAGGAACATATTAGATGTCGAGCCAGATTTAACGATCAAACTGACTTCTTTTCCTCCTAATTTGAAGTTTCTGTGTGTTGTAAATAGCATCACCCTTCTCATTAGGTAAGTTATTTCTTTAAAAAAAGCATTAATAAATATACAGTTAATGTAAAGATTAAATAACAATGAAGTATAATTTATTTTATTTCTTTTTGTACAGTAGTACTATAAAACACCTGTATATTTTATAATCGATGATGTATTGATCGAACTATCGCTTCTAGCTTGATGTTAACACTTAGCCATGTCTTAGCGGGTTATGTAATTAGGTGTTTGAGGAGGCCGAGCCTCATGACAAATTACAAAAATTAACAGGTTCCTGGCTGGAAAAGTTTGGAAAACACTGTTCTATATCATAATTAAATATGAAAAATATTTTCATGATATTTGTTTTGTTTCAAGTGCATACTAATCCTTATCTTTTTCTATGTCTGTCTTATCATATTTGGCAATCTTTGTCTTCCTATTAGATATGATTGTGCTGCATATTTGTATTAATTTCCTGATTCTGATGTAGAAAATTTGATGGTCCTACTACCAGTTATCATCAGTGATAAAGCATAATATTTTGCCCACTGTCATTCTTCAATAACTGTTTTTGTATGAGAGAGAGATTACGTCTAGTTCTGAAGTTGTACAATGACTGGAGCTTTCATGGGATAGAAGGGAAATAATTACTTGACAAAGATATCAGGGCTTGATGTTCCCTCTCTCTTGATTTTAGTGATTCTGAATACGGAGTCTTTGCGTTTATTTTTTTAATAAGTATAACAATTTGTTTGACATATCGGGTCAAGTTTTGAACTCCTTCTTTTGCACATTGTTTCCTTCCAACAACACAAAGTTTTCCTTGTGTAATATCTGATGCTAAATTTATACCAAATTTAATTGCTTATTTCTCTATGGCTGGTGCTTCTTTTTTTCAGAAATGGTATAAGCGAATGAAATAGGTTGCTTAACACGTCTCAACACATGAACTTGTTGTTAATGGCTAACTGCAAAGTATGGTAACCTAGTTCCCATCTGGTAATCACGATATGTTTCATAAAGAAACTGGGTCGTGATAGTAAGGTAATCTCGAGATGTCACAAACGACAGAAATGAAATGTTATTATAACTTCCATTGTTCAAATAGCATCTCTCGACATACATTTATTTATCTTGGGTTTGGGTTTTATATCTCGCAAGCCCCATCAAGAGTGCTCACAAACTTTAGTTTCTCTTCAGCTCCACTTGCAGAATTAAGATTTGCTTCTAATAGGAAAAACTAATGGTGTTATATGGTGAGCATGATAGATACCTAATTACTTGAAGTAGGTTTGGTCTGGATTAATACTGACACTAAAAACATTTAGAAAAAGTTTTAATCCGGGACGCAAAGTAGAGAAAGAGAGCAGGCTTGACTAGTGGCATCTTAGGGATTGGCTTAGCTTAAGCTAACGTCTTTCTTGAGTAGCCTTATACCGGCTAGAGGTTCACTTCTTAAAGAAGATATTTAATGTCCTTATAGAAACAATAATGTCCGAAGTAATTTACTGAAGTTGAACAGCTTGTAACATTCGAAATCTATAACGTTCCTGGTCAAATTCTGTAGTTTTCTGATTAATTATCGTTAATCACAATTATAGCTTCCTAGGTCTATAACACACTAACTCGGCGAGTCGGTTTTTACATACCAATCACAGGAGTTTCTAGAATTTTCAAAAATGATGTAGCGTGTTTTCATAAATAAGTATACATGATGAAGTTAGTCCTAAACATCTCTCCCCAGTCAAGTTGTAATTTAAACATAAACATAAAAACAAATAAATAAAAATAATATAAATTAATTTAAAAAAAAATATTTAAAAAGTGCCACCAACAAACTTGACATTCTGCTGTTAGGGCAAAATAACAACTATATATGTACCAAAATACATGGACATTGCCCTGAAAAGAACCAAAATAATATTCAGTCTAAATCCTACTATTGTAAGACCAACATAGATACGGGGAGAAGGAAGTGGTCAAGGAGAACCTGACCCTCCAGGGTATAAACATATACTCAAACACCGAGAGAGAGAGAGAGAGATAAATAAGTATTGTTGATTTTTACACTCAAGAACGTTTTACAAATTTCAAGAACAGGCGGGACTTGTGCAATACATAGCCAACAATACACGTCACTTGCAAAAAAAAAGAAAACTATACAAACACAAACCTGGACACTAAAATAAATTGTACAACGGTAAATTCGTTACAATCTATTTTGGTACAGTTCGTTTGGATCTTTTAAAAGTGTAATCTTCATGAATCACATACTTCTATATGTCTACATTTTCAAAAACTTCCTGTGGGATATTTAATTTTTTTTCTGTTCAGTATGGTTAAAATTCTTTCATTTCCATAATACATCAGTGATCAAATCAAGTTTGTTACTAATTAAGCCGGATCTTCTATTAATCACTACTTTTCATCAATCATCACATTTTACATTTTCTCCTGAGTGTATTAAATTTAATAGTATTTCAGCTTTATTTTTATATTTTAAAGATACAAAGTCGATGTTATCTAAATTTTCGTGAATTGGCGATTCCATTTTAATTTTAAGAGGTTCCATGGCTTGTGAATGAGAGGGTTGATGATGTTGTTACAGTCGGTTTAACATCGTGGCTGTATATTCTACAGGTAGCATAGTGTCATATATGATAAAATTCATATTTTTATCTATGGAATTTAAAACTCTATAAACAGGTCTTTCATAAAGCTGATAAAGTAATTTTACCAGTTCTCCACTCTGTGTATTCTATTTTAAAGTTCAGCAATTTTACCAGCAGCTCGTTCCGCCAAACTATCTTTTTTCCCTGTGACACTTAAAATATTGTTAATGAATACCATCTTCCTGGACACCTTTTAAGTTGAAATTTCATAATCAGCTTCAAATACTAGTCTTATCAAATATTACATGCTCGTTTCATCGTATTTTATTGGTATATATCTATTTAAATATCTGACTTTCTCTAAAATCCAGAAACATCTTTGTTGTATGAGTTTACGGTAAACTGTTTTCTGAGGCGATTTCATCTGAAAATATGTTTGAAGGAAAATGGTATATTTACTCAAGTTATTCTTATTAAAATGATCTCTACCCTTGATAAATTTTTAAAGTTTGGAGTTCATAATGTATTTTTGAAGTTTTTTTTCCAACAAATGTTTTAATAAATATGATTGTCTGAAATTGTATTTACATAAACTAAAGATATTATATTAGTCTATGGTGAGAAGTGAGTTTCATATACGAAAATTACAGAACTCCAATGATTTTTATACATTTGATAAAATGTAAATGAAAGATACTTCATTTAAGTATGGTCGAGTGACCCAGTTCAGCTGTGTGTTGCCAAATATACTTTGTCTACTTAGAAGTTACCTTTGCTACCCCTTCTATATATTTTTAAAGCTGCATTAACTTTTTCAAAGACATTATATTCGGTTTGGTTTTTGAATTTCGCGCAAAGCTACACTAGGATTATCTGCGCTAGCCGTCCCTAATTTCATCGTGTAAGACTAGAGCTGAAGGTAGCTAGTCATCACTACCTACTGCCAACTCTTGGGCTATTCTTTTACCAACGAATAGTGGGATTGACTGTCACATTATAACGTCCCTACGGCTGAGAGGGCGAGGAGGATTGATGTAAAGGAAATTCGAAACTGCTACTCTTATAACGAGTCGACCGCCTTAACCATCTGACCATGCAGATCCTTCTGCGCTTATTTAGCTCCAGTCGTCCAGCGCCCGATATCGACATTAACCTACACTCACCGGGCTTCACTTAGATTCTACGACCGCCCAGTCTCTTCTAACTTATAGCATTTATCCATTAATATTAATTCATAATTTTTCTCCCACAATTTTATCCGGGCATTGCCAGGACAATTTTATTCGGCGCTCTGTCCTTTGAAGTGGGTTTTCTCGGGGTATTCCCGTTTCCCTCATACCAAGATTTCCACTCAGGCCTGAAAAGGTCCGTCTCATTGTATGCTTAAAAGTAAGAATTGTTAAAATCCAAAACTTTAAAATTTAAGTAGAGTTTAGCTGTCATCTATTCAAGTAATCTGTTTAAACAGATAAACTGAATTGAAATATTAAACAAAAAATCATTTGTAACTTATTTCTCAATCCTCGATCAATCGCTTTTTAATTACAATGCACATATTCCTTCGAAATGGCGTGTTTTTCATCAATGCCTCACTCTCCATTCAAGCACCATCACTACTGATAAGACTCACCAAACCAACATAGCGATATAATTTTGAGCCTCGCAACTTTTCATAACGCTCTGTGATGATACACACTTTAGTTAAGCCATTTTCAACTTATGTCTAACAAATTAATCGTACACACAACAACCAGGTTATATTTAACACTTTAGACCAAAATACTTTCACGTATCAGCTTAACCATAACACCACATGTAGAACGAAGAGAATCCACCGTTTTTGAATTCCCCTGGTTGTCTCCTAAGTCTCTACAGGGCTTTTTAGATTTTATATAAAAATAACTGCCATGTTTTACTTTTTTTTTTTTTTTTTACTTTTGAGAAAAATCTTCGTGCAAATAAGTTGAGCCTTTTAGCCTGTTTGAAATTTCTTTTTCTCTCCCATGGACAGCTCCGCTACAATACTAGATAAATACAATGAATTTCTATAGTTTTGATATAGTAATTTATTATTTTTTGGTTATCCAAATATGTATATATATATATACCGTGTTTCACCGAAAATAAGACAGGGCTTATATTAATTTTCACTCCAAAATATGACACTAGGGCTTATTTTCGGGGGATTTCTTATTTTGATATATTAAAAAAATGAAGTTACAAAGTAAAACTATTAAACTAACCATTTAAAATAAACTATTATTAAACTATTAAACTAACTGATTAATACTTAAACAAACTAATTAACTAACTATTAAACTAATTAATAAATTAATTTTTTTATTTCTTTTCTCTTCCTGCCACTCTTAACTAGGTCTTATTTTAAGGGTAGGGCTTATATTAAAACTATCCCCAAAAATCACACTAGGTCTTATTTTATGGGTAGGTCTTATTATCGGAGAAACACGGTATATAATATTGGTTTGGTTTGTTTTGAATTTCGCACAAAGCTACACGAGGGCTATCTGCACTAGCCGTCCCTAATTTACCAGTGTAAGATTAGAGGAAAGGCAGCTAGTAATCACCACCCACCGCCAACTCTTGGACTACTCTTTCACCAACGAATTGACCGTCAAATTATAACGCCCCACGGCTGAAAGGGTGAGCATGTTTGGTGTAACGGGTATTCGAACCCGCGACCCTCGGATTACAAGTCAAATGCCTTAACCACCTGGTTATGCCGGGCCATATAAAACATAAAAAAATCTTATTCCGTTTCAAATCCTCTACCTGCGAAACATCTTCAGACTTACCAACATATGAGTATAACGGTCATAACAAGAAAAGATAATTGTTTGTTTCACTCTTTTGTATAATTTTCTATGTTTTAAGAAAAATTAAGTTTCAAATTGTATTCGTAACTAGTAATAGTGTATCATAACTGAAATGTGATTGTGTAGTATCCTCTTTCTTAGACAGCAATGGCTAAAAGGTAAATATAATACATGTATATAAATGTACAATGTTATGATACTTAATCTGTTTAGAATAAATACTTGTATTTTTGACTTATAATTTGTAGTCATTCAAGAAAGAAAAAGTATAGCATATTTTTCTTTCTAATATTTAATGATGGTTACGATATAGTTTTGTTTTTGTTTGTTTGTTTGTTTTGAATTTCGCACAAAGCTACTCGAGGGCTATCTGTGCTAGCCGTCCCTAATTTAGCAGTGTAAGACTAGAGGGAAGGCAGCTAGTCATCACCACCCACCGCCAACTCTTGGGCTACTCTTTTACCAACGAATTGACCGTCAAATTATAACGCCCCCACGGCTGGGAGGGCCAACATGTTTGGTGTGATGGGGATGCGAATTCGCGACCCTCAGATTACGAGTCGCACGCCTTAACACGCTTGGCCATGCCGGGCCAAGGTCACGACCTCGGTCAAACCTATTAAACACGTACAAAGATTTCGATTTGATGGGTAAAATAAGAGATAAAATAAAATGTTTTTCTTTAAAATATTTGACAATGTGACGATCAATCCCACTATTTGTTGGTAAAAGAGTAGCCCAAGAGTTGGCGGTGGGTGCCTTCCCTCTATTCTTACACCACAAAACTAGGGACGGCTAGCGTAGATAGCCCTATCCCTTAAGTAGCTTTGAGCGAAATTTACAAACAAACAAACAAAATCCACCAAACATGTAACGAAATGATTAAACAATGTGGAGCTAAAGAACACAACATTTCGAAGAAGAAAGTCATTAACGTTGTGACTAGGAGGAGAAAACCATAAATAGCTATGTTTTGGACAGTAACAAGCTGTAAATCTACGTCAATTCGAATTTAGCCCAACGCCATCATCCTCAAAATCAATATTATGGTTACAGAAAAGAACCCAGAAGATCTTTAAAATAAAAGTGAGCAAATCTCATGAAATGATTAATATAACAATATGCAATACTTTAGAACTGATAAAGACTCACATTCTTGTAATCTCCCTGATACAGATCGAAGTCAATTATAGTTACAAGAGTAGGATGATAAAAGATGTAAAAATGTTTTACAAACATATATTGAGTCTTCTTTCCGGTCTGGATCTTTCTTGATATTTTATCGAGGGCTTACTTTGAGTGATTTAATTGGAGTTGATATAGGTACAGTTCACTTAACAGGGAGGGAGCTAGATAGCTCTGTATTTTTTCTTCGCCCGTCATAGGCCGAGTTATCCCATCGCTGAAGTTAAGTGGTTTGTAATGTTGTAAATCTATAAACTTTCCTGGTCAAATATCTGACAACGCTTGATGTTCATATTATAATAGTGACAGACTTTAGAGAAGGCAGCTGGTCAACACTACCCTCCACCAACTCTTGGCTACTCTTTCACCAACGAATAGCGAGATTAACCATAACAAAGTAACTTCCCTATGGCTGAAAGAGCGAGCATGTTTGGTGACGGGGATTCAAACCCACAACCTGCAGATTGCGAGTTGAGCGCCAAAAATCACCAGACTAAAGAACTATGTCTCCTGCACAGGAAGACAAGTCCTAGAATGGCAGTTGCTGATTGTGAGGATTTCTTTACTGTGGGAGATATGATCAATCTAGCCCTAATTAATAAAGCCAATTCTGAGACATGCTAAAATGTTTTGAAGTGGTCATGCCAAACAAGAGACAGGAGAAGAGAAAGCCAGCAGCTGTAGTTGCACTGGCACTACTTCTACCTAAATATGCTTCCAAGATTCCAGCATATCTAAGAAAACACAGTATTAACTCCAAGTTCCACCTCCACCAGGACCACCAAGTGACATTGTTTAATTGAATTGGTTTCCAATCAAAATTATATATATCGTTCAAATTGTGATACCTCTTATGCATTACCTTACACTTATAAACAAAAGCCATCTGGTATTTATTCGCCATGTTCACTAATTAACACAAATCCTTTTGTAAGGCAGTAGCATCATATTTACAGCCAGCAACACTTAAAACCTATTGTTAACTTGTTGACTATCCAACAAAATTATAAACCACAGTATTATGGTAAAGATGCTATATGTCGTATATTCAGATTCACTAATACCTCAACAGATAAGAATAGTGCCTGCAGATAACTAGAACAAATGTATTATAGAAGTAAAACACATTAAGTTGAAGAAAAGACCGGCCACAATGTTACACGAAATGAAATCAGTTTTTATTTAAAGCACAACAATTCAAAATAGACAAATGAACAGAATACTTATAAGCTACAGTAGGGCAGATTCGAATCCTCCATTACAACACTAGATAGATTACAGTGGCTTTCTATAATTTTGATATAGTAATTTATTATTTTTTGATTATATAAATATGTGTGTGTATATATATATATATATATATAACATTGTTTTGGTTTGAATTTCGCGCAAAGCTATGCGAGGGCTATCTGCGCTAACCGTTCCTCTAAGGCTAGAGGGAAGGCAGCTAATCACCATCACCCATCGACAGTTCTTGGGCTATTCTTTTACCAACGAATAGTGAGATTGACTCTTGATTTAAACGACCACACGGCTGAAAGGGCGAGCATGTTTTGTGCGACGGGACTTCGAACCTGCAACCCTCAGATTACGAGTCGAGTGCCTTAACAATCTGTTCATGCCGGGCCAGACACAGAAGATAGCTCGCTGTGACTCTGCTATAAAACAACTAAGCAAGAAAACTCTCTAATTATTAGAAGAAGAAGCACGCTATTTTCTCAAGTTTCACAAGGGGCACAGAATTAAGAGGAGCTTTCACGAAAAATATAAATTTTCATTACGTTTTAAGTTGAAAATAATTGGTAAATATTCAACCAAATGATTCGATTTGTTTCATCTAGATCAAATAATATTTGCACCGATAATTCATTTATCAGCTGAAAATCTATGTTGGACCCAGCTAAAGTTGATCAAGGGTCTTTATTTTCAGTTGTTAGTGATATAATTTAAAAAAAATTAAAAATATATATACATTGAGTGGCACGCAACGAAACTTTGACATCTTTTAATCATTTTCGTATTGCTTTAAAAATGCAAAAACGGTTAAAATATGTGAAAAGTTTCGTTTTTTAAGAATCGCTGTGCATTCTTTTAGATATTTTAATAAATGACGTATAAATTATAATACATTTAGACATTCGTAGAAAATTTAAATGTATGCAATGCAATATATGTATATGAATGCGACATTACTATAGCTTGCTAAATGGTGAATTGTATGATGTTTGTATTAAAATAATATTTTATAGATCAGGTAGTTAAAATATGTTTTAAAATATAATATATACAGTTCGTCCTAAATACTGATTTTCATTTCATGTGTGTGTGTTTGGTGTTTTGATTGTTCATGTTTTCCGTGTATATTTAATACTTACCTTGTAAAGAAAAAACCGTGTTTCTAGGGGTACAAAATAGCTGTCAGTGTGTTAGGTTGGAGTTAAGATGTCGAGTAATCAGGAAGAAAATGCCGAGCAAAGTCAGACAAATTTAGATGGTACTCTCGGGGATTCTTCTTCTTCGACTGTTAGAGGTAGGCTATATTTGCATATTACTAAATGGTAACAACAAAGAAGACTTATCCTTTAAAGTTTGTTTGAGAATATGAGCGAAGCTGTGAAACACCAAGTAGAATAATACAGTTGATCGTATAGTACATTTTACCAAATGATTTTGTCGTGCTCGTAGTATCTTGAACTTAAGTGTCCCATTGTTAGTTTACATAATAAAAGTAAGTAAAATGGTTTAAACTTACGGTTCTGGCTTTCGAAAATTTTGTTTTCGAATTATGTAGCAATCTTTCTTGGTGTTGGCAATTATCATACATGCAATTCACTAATTCGTAATTGCCACCTTAATTTGAGAATGACAAAAAATTATATACGTTACATTAAGTTATTTCATTTCTAACGAATAACAAAGTGCAATTTTGCCCATCAGTGCCATTCTCTTTCCTGCCACAATCCTATTTCAAATTTCAGTCTTCATATAGAAACTCTTTATCATAATTATATCTAACTTTAATATTCATCTACAAGTTTTATCCAACCAGTTTTGGGCCTGGCATGGCCAGGTGGATAAGGCACTCGACTTGTAATCTGAGGGTTGTTGGTTCGAATCTCCATCGTACCAAACATGCTTGCCCTTTCAGCTGTGTGGGCATTATAATGTGACAGTAAATCCCATTATTTGTTGGTTAAAGAGTAGTCCAAGAGTTGGCAGTGGGTGGTGATGACTAGCTGCCTTCTCTCTAGGCTTACACTGCTCAACTAGGGATGGCCAGTGCAAATAGCTCTCGTGCAGCTTTGCGTGAAATTCAAAACAAATCGGATAAACTTGTTTACACAATTCCTGTGTTGGAGCTTCTGGAAAACCTTAAGGTAATTTATTACATAGCTTAACAATCCTTTGAAAATGAACAGGTTGATGGACTGTGATATCATCATACGTTTATACAAAATGGAGATTTTAAACTTCTAATAAAACATACATCTCAAACTATTTATGGTTATTGCCTTTCAAATAGGATACACTTAATGATAATACTGTGACATGGAGAGCCATATATTTCTATGTAAGATCAGTGAAATTGTTTACCAATAAACTTTAAATAAATGATTATACTTTATGTTAGTATGTTATTTAGCATTTAAGGATGGAACTTTAAGTCTATTTAGGTTACCTTATCACTAAATAAAATAAAAATAATTAAAACCAACCTTTTTTATTGAAATACTTATGAAGTTTTTTCTTAAACAACCTTGAATCTACCAGACCTGAAGACAACCCATGATCATGTGGTTACCTGAAATACCCCAGGGTTCCATGCTTTCATAATGCACTTTTTCTACTAATGCAACAGTAACTTGATAACTTTGGTACGTCTGGTCCTGGGTGAATCTTGGTAAGACTTTATGTCATAAGGGTTCATGAGCTTTGATAACCTGATGTTTGGTTTACATTCTAGAGTTTCTTGTTTTCTTCACTGATATCCTCTTCCAGTGGTATTGCTTACAGTTTCTTATATTTTTCCCTATTATATATATCTCTTGTATAAGCAACCTGTGTACTTAATTTTTAAATAACACCTCTTTACTTTGTGAAGAAAAGTAGTTAGGCTCAAATACGTAATTCAACAATAAAGTTTAGCCTTTTAATACTTCATGCACTCATTAATTATAATGATGTCTCTTCTTTGTAACCAGAAACTAACATCATCCCTCCAACCTTAGTTTTTTACATTGGCAATTTCATAATTATTAACATCCATGATATAGCATTGCTAAAAAAAAAAAAAAGAAGTTATATAGTTGGGAAATTTACCCATCTCAGCATTTACCTCACAGCAGAAACATTTTCAACATCTGTTTCATAACTGATAGTCAGTCCTATTTGTTGGTAGAAGAGTAGTTTAAAAATTAGTAGAAGTTACTGCCCATCACTTGCTTTCCTACTGGTAAGTGATGCAAAATGAGGGACAGGAATAGATAAGTTTTCATAGCTTTACTGTAACTCAAAAGAGAAAGGAACAAATATTCTTCCACAATTTGGTAGCAGTTGCAATTAAATCAAATTGTGGACCTGGTCAGTACTTTTGTTGCTTGCTTAGTGAAATAATTTTACCAAATAATAGTTGGAAACACTGGTTTCAGTTACTCAGTTATTTTCTTGTGTTGTGAAATGATTAAGAAAAAAAAATTGAATTAATCAGAAATAATAAATTATAATGATAATATTTCAGTTACTGGGAAAAATGCAATAATTGAAAATGGTAATAATTAGAAACACTAATTTCAAATAGTTGGTTATTTTTAAGACTAATTAATTTAATAGTAATTATGATTAATTTCTTTTAATGCTTCTGGTTACCTGAGTTAATTGCTCATCTATAGTTTGTACTGGTAAGGGTTCCAAGTAATATCTATTTATATATTCTTCACACATTAGACATTTCAACTAATCATAGTCTGAATGAAATACTTTCAGAATATGGCCATTAATCATCATCACAAGATGGAGAAGATTGTTAAAGATGCTCAGTTGATGATGACAAATGAGTTGAAACTACTTCAAATAAGTGAAGAAAAGATAATAAGTTAGTTGAAGTGTTAGATTATATTCTTGAACAATTATAGTGATTCAGTGTTCGATCAGAAGAATAAGACAAAATGACAAGTTTTTGGGTATTACAGCTTGTTAGTTACTTCTGAGACCTGTTCCTCATTTCTAAGTAGAAATATTCTATTTTGACAGTAAAACTGAAAATCGCATGAGAATGTGAATGTTTATGAATATGAACCAGTCTCAAGACTGCAGATATAACTGAATGATAACCAAATTATTTTTTGCTGTTGTGAAGGGGCCTTGCTTAATGTTTGCTGTGAGACAAGAGTAATCTCTAAAAGTCCTCAATAAAAAATGTTTTATGTGTATATTGTGTAGGTAAAGTCTAAGACTAATTTTTACTAACATGATGTACCAATATACTATACAATAAATTAATGTGTAATACATTTGCAACTTGAGAAAAAATTATATAAAATAAAGTTGACAAAGTAACATAGACTGTCAGTATTTTACAGTAATGATAAAATAATGAGTTAGTACCAGCTGACCTCTTTCTGCATTTAGCTTCAAAATATGAAAAATGCTTGTTCATTAGCGTATTACTTATAGCAAATTACGAACACTAGAAAATGATGAAACTCCTTTTGAGACGTTACAAAAACTTAATCATCTGAAAAAAATTTTAAACAACAGAGCTGGACAGTTACTTCCTTTAATCATCTATTCCCAGGCTTGGTCAAATTGGATGACTTCCAATATCTTTTGTTATACATAATATTTACTATGATTCTGAGTTTACTGTGTGTTTTCACAAATTTTAGCAAGGCTTTTAGTAAGTGTTAAAAGACTAAAATTACTTCTTTATGTCTTAAACTTTTCATATTTCATTTGCATAATGTGTAGAATCAACTTAATGAATGCTAAAAGGTTTTTTTTCTAATATTTTTTTTGCTTTACCCTAATATTTATATGTAGAGAAATCATCTATGGACAGTGATACAGAAAGTTTGAAAATATGAAATAAAATGAATACCATTTTTGCTTCTCCACTGATTTTAATATTGATCACAGTGGCAATTCATAAGCTTTTTTTTTTTCTAGAGTTGACCTAAGTGGCATATGATTTGAATGTTATGCTTACCTACATATTTCTATCTTGGAACAATCTTGTTTCTATCTTTTGATTCGTCCATGGAGGGGTAGTATACCAAGTATGCACTCTACCCTTTGGGCTGACTGCTTATCCTTATGTTTTATGTCAGGTTATGAGATCTTTAGCTCTTCATCTACAAGCATTGGGACTGTGTTTCCATTTTTACATGGACTGCTGGCTACTTCTGGCCCATTCCAAACAGAAGTCAGCCAATCATACTCATCAACTCTTTCTTAAAGCTGCTTCTGTGGGCTTGTTGATTAAATTGAAGAAGTACTTCTTACATCTTACCCAATACTTTGTGCATTTGGATGTCCATTTGAATACTTGCCTCAGTCAAGCCCAACCTTCTCCAACTTTGTTCTGTGTAATTGTCAGTTGCCATGCACTGTCACTTTCTGTTCAGAAGGTTCTATCGCATTTGGGGATGTAGTCTTCTGTGACACCACCAATCCCTTTTGACTGTGCACACATGCAATTCCTTTAGTGGTCTTTCCATGATCAATGGAATATTGTTCAGGATTGCTTTGATGCTCCCATAACACTTTCTCCTTTTATTGTAGACAATCTCCTTTGGTGGTTGGACAAGACTTGCATGTTGGTGGTTATCCTGCTTCATCCTCCTTGTCTGGATTTATATCTATTTGTGGATGAATCTCTTTTAGGGCTAGGATGTGTTGGTGGGTTGATCACCAGGAGACTTTAGGTTATTAGTTTGCTGATGAATGGTCTTTACTTATCCAATGTCCTAAATGTTCCTAGCCATTTTGTTGGGCTTTGGATCACTTTCTTCCCATTGACAAACATTTTCTGGTGTGAAAAATATTCCCTTGATAAAGGTTGGGCATTTTATTTTTCCACCAAAGAATATATTATTCACACTGATCCTGAAGTTTTTCACTTTACTGTGCTGCATTTTCATACTAATAAACATTCTTCCAAGAGATAATGCAGAAGTATACACTGTGCTAAAGAAAAATGACACAAGATATAAACACAAGCCTATATGTGGGAAATATGTTGTTGTTTTTCTTGATTGGATGGATAAAATTGTGATATGGAAGTTTTTATGTCAGTAGGTCAAAGACATGCTCACATTTAAATGGATGACAATATTTTTAGTGAAACTTTTTATGTGATTTGAGCTATGGAACTGATCTTTTCCTCCTCATGTCAATAATTGACAAAAACATAAGATTTATGCTTTTATTAGTAAAGAGGCCAGAAATTTTATTATTTAAGTGGTTCAGAGTCAGTTTAATTGCTAAGCATAGGAAGTATTGGAATTCATAACTTTCATTTTTTAAAATATCTGATCTGCTTGGTGGGTGCTATGTCATATTGTATATATACCTCATTCATTACAACAGTTAAATATTTAGTTTAATTGCTTCTCTCAAAAATACTATTTGTACTTATTATTGCAAATTATGTTTCATATACAAACCATAATCATATATACAGATATGTGCACTGCTATATAAAAGTATATTTGAGTCATGATTTTTGCTTATCAGACATCATTTAACTATTAAACATTTTTGGTGAAAACAAACATTTTGTTATAGGTGTCCTGTTTCCAATGGTTTTGATATGTATTTTTCATACTTTTATAATAGCCTATATTATACAATGTGTACTTTCAATTTACAAATAAACATTTTATGTGTATATCTTTTAGATGCAGGAGCAGTTTATGCCATCTGCACTTTTGCTCTAATTTTTGCCTTTGTTGGGTTTCCTTTGTGGTGGAAGACAACAGAAGTGTTTAGAGTTCCATTACCTTACCAGAAGATGGATTCCTTACCAATGCAGAAAGTGAGTTACTTTTCCTGAAATTATGCATCTTTTAAAGAATTAAGTTATGGACAGTTTTTCACTTGTTAACTCTTTCCATATGGGGTCTGTCAACATGACCAATATTGTAACAAAAATGTAACCATCAGTTTCCATTTTACAACTTTTTAATATGTTTTGTGTATCTTTTGTGACATTTGACAAACTTTCACTAAACGTTACAAGTTTTTTGTATACAAAAAGTTTGAATTGAGTATTTTTACTAAATTGTCCATGAATATATATGAAGTCAGAGTATTGATTGTTCTAAGTGCAAAGTGATTTTCATGTTGAAATTAAAAATACTTTTATCTGAAAATTTTTAACTGCTAGTTGTATAACCTCTAAAACCTAAATAAATGTCAAACATTTTTTGAAATTAAAGCTGTATATTTTATCTGATATTTTCACTGCACTCACTCTTTGGCTTTGTAAATTTGACTGACCTTAAATATACCATAAGAAAATGAAATAAATCTATATTACCATTTTTTTGTTTCTAGAATGACTGGAAATTGTAATAGTAAAATACAGTTGTTTATCCCAGATAACTTAAAGCTTGTAACAGTACATACATGTTTATACTTAATTTTATTATTGCTCTTTGAACTGTGTTTAACTAATTATCCTGCCACATAAGTTGTAAACCCTCAAAGAATGTATAGCACAAGTTACTGTATTGAATGAAATTATGCATGATCTTATCACAAGCATATCTCCAGAAGAATTTTTATTACAATTATTGTTTGTAATTTTCTAATTCTTACATTTTAGTTACTTTTATAATAATCAATAAACAATATACATAAATAAAAAATATATATATTGTACTTTTGATCTCGTTTTTTGTTGCTGTTTGCTGATAAAATTTAAGCCCATATTTCTGAAGTTAATGGTAATAGTACACTAAATTTTTATTTGTTTAAATAAAGTACAGTTACGACAGAAAGTGTTTGTACCCCTGTGTCCCTAGTGGTTTTTTGCTTATAACTTAAAAGTATCATGATTACGCTAATAGTAGTGTAATATATTATAAATATTATACTAACACACATCTACATAATTTTTTATGTAAATTAAATGACAAATAAACTGTTTATATAGAAATAACTAAAAATAGGAGGAGCAGAAAGTGTTCGCACATTTCAGAACGTATGAAAAAACTGATATTTTGTAAAAATTTTGTTTAGTTTGGCGGATAAACTACATTATACCATTTCCAAAACTAGATACTGGGTTTATAATTATTGGAATTTAGCCAGCAAAAAATGTACTTCTGGCAATTTAGTGTCGTCACTGTCATTATCTGTTTGGTCATCATGGCGAACAGAAAACAACTGTCCAGTGATCTAAAAAACCAGATTATTGTAAAATACAAGTTTCGTGTCTCTTTCCGGTATTGCTACACAACTTAATGTGCAGAGATCTACTGTTTAAAGCATAATTGCCAAGTTTAAGCTTACAGGATCAACTGTTAATCTCCCTCGTTCCGGACGCCCCACCAAAATTCCAGAAAGAACCAAGACGAAGCTTCACAGAGCAGTTAGTAGGAACCCTCGTTTAACACGTAACGACATACAGAAACTGGTAAGAGAAACTGGGGTTAAAGTAAGCACTTCTACAGTTACGAACATGTTACGCTCTTCTGGGTTCAAAGCATGCTGTCCTCGTAGAACTCCATATTTAAAGCCTGTTCATTTAGAAGCACGATTGAGGTATGCAAGAAAGCATGTAGATAAACCCTTTACCTATTGGAAGAGTATTCTTTGGTCAGACCAGACCAAAATCGAGCTTTTGGCAAAATGATGTTCTCTATATTTTCCATAAGAAGGAGGAACAAAATCTTCCAAAGAACACTGTCCCTACAGTTAAACACGGAGGTGGCTCGACCATGCTATGGGGTTCCTTCAACTTTTCTGGTGTAGGCAGCCTTCACTGCATCAACGGAATCATGAAAAAAGAAGAGTATGTTGATATATTATGCACTTGTATCAAGAATGATGCTCGGAACTTGTGGCTTGGGTGTTGTTGGATTTTCCAGCACGACAATGACCCTAAGCACACATCAAAATATGTGCAATCCTGGTTGCAGAGGAACCATATATGCAGACTGGAGTTGCCATTGCATTCATCCGATCTCAACCCAATTGAAAACGTTTGGCATGAGTTGAAGACCAGGGTTTATCAGTGTCATCCAAAAAACTTGCAAGAGTTCGAGGCCTTCTGTAAAGAAGAATGGAAGAAAATACCAGTCGAGTACTGTCAAACGATCATGGAGGACTATGAAGAGAGATTGTGCCAAGTAATTCACCTGAAAGGCTACACAACTGGCCTTTAAAGTAGACTCACAAACACTTTCTGCCCCTTCTGTGTTTGGTTATTTGTTTATAAACAGTTTATTTGTTATTCAATTTACATAAAAATTTATGTAGATGTGTGTTAGTATAATATTTATAATGTATTATACTTTCATTATCCTAATCATTATGCTTTTTAAGTTATGAGGAAAAACTACTCACGATGCAGGGGTACAAACACTTTCTGTCGTAACTGTATCTAAGAACACAGGATAACAACATGCATAAAGCAAATAATGATCTGTGACTATCACAATTTATCACTTTCTCTCAGGTAGGTCTTGACAAGTATTTTTCTATCCAATTCAGCAGCCAGGCCTAACCCTTAGGAAATAGGTCTGACATAAAAAAATAGTGGAATATATTTTTTAGTTGTTTGTTATTATGGTAAGAGACATACACTTTTATAACAAAAAACAAAGTTTTCATTATTAAACTTTATTAATATAACATGTATGAAAGATAAACTTCTGTATGTGCAATTATTAAAATAGTAGATTAGCTATAACTTAGTTGAATTCTTGTAATAAATGAAAGTAAAATGAAAATAATTACTACAATATCAGTACACCAAGCAGATTTCAGAATATATCTAATCTACTCATCACTGTAGCACTTTACAATGATAGGTTAGGCACACCAAAAGGCCTTTATTTAACTTCACTACTGTTTGTACTGGGAAATGGAGGATATGTATTTGCTTCCACAGCAGTGAGTGTGTGCTAACATTCGCATATAAACAACCACTTCATAGTATTGCATGGACTAACTTCCTTTTGTCTTGTCTAAGTCTAAAACACAGGCACTGGTTGGTTGAATTGAGAGAAAAAAAACAAAATTCTTATAGCCTTCAAACTCTGTTGGTTACAGAGCCATCAAACAGAAGATCAGAACTTCTCTTGCAAATAAAAGTTACAAAGTTTTCTCTGACATCTAGTACTCATTTACTATTTTTACAACCAACACAAAGCTAGAGTTAAATCTATCAAATTATGTATTACATTAGATTGTCTTCTGTGCAGAAAATTCTCAATCATATTTTCAGTTCAAAGTTTATTCCCATGGGAAGTGCATCAACAAGCTTAACTGAATTTTTAATGTTTCTTATGGCAGAGGTGCATGTGTTTAAATTTAGAATTATAGTAAGGCTTAGACTTTTGGGGACACGAGTTCCATTGTCTATTTTGGTTATTTCATCCAGTGTACATATTTATCTAGTACTGTTCAAGGTCATCATTAAACCTTTGCATCATTGCTATAACTAGATCATTTTCTTTCTAACTGATAGAAAAAAAAATACTACTACAACTTCACTTTTGTAGTTTAACTTGATAAAGCAATTTTTATGATCTCACTCCTTCACTAATTCCATTATTGTGGGGGTGTAGTTATCGATGACTGATGCATTTCTAGTATTTGGTTTCCAAAACAAGGTTTCTCTGTCTTGATGTTTTTGAGTTAGTAGCTATTCTACAGGCTTGTCATTTTACTCTCTCTCTTTTTATCATGGTTGATTCAGACAACTTCTTTTTTCTTCCTTTCCAAGTAGGTGTGTCTTACTCTATTCCAAACTTAGTTTTCCTGACTCTGGGCTTTCTCTTTTGTGTTTGAGGCTATCATGTTCAACTGTCAACCTAACAGGTTGAGAATGTCTTAGCTTCAGTGGTTGATTGACTACCTCATGTGTGCCTGGACCCTTCCTACTGAATAATTTTTTTTTTTTTCCCATCATCAGGTATTTTTAGTGGATGTATTCCTAACATGAACATTGTTTCATCTCTCCTCCAGTTCTCTCTCCCTCACATTTGATATCCAATCTCAGACTGTACATCTCTGGTTGAGAATTTTCTGTATTTGAAGTGGTTCAATTTATATGCTTTTAACATATTTTTTCTTTTTCTCCCTTGTAGTGTAGTGTAGTGTAGTACAACTCACTATATTACGAACTGAGATATATCTCTTCACAAATTTCCACCCTTCCTACATATTTCTGATTCATTTTGTGTAAATTGTCAAGAATGAGCTTTTACTCACTTGTTATAGTACTTATATTGATTACTGCGAACTATAGTTTCTAGACTAGTGCAATACATGTTAACACATGTGGGTGGGAGCTTTGTTCAAGGATAGTGGCATGCACAGAATATTCCAAGGCAGTGTAAACAATGTAATAGCTTTTTGTGATACAGAGAGTTATATATTTAGGTTGTTTGTTACATGGGTAAACCTTCTTCTCCTCAACTTGTTCCATTGATCCTTCTGAATAAGCTAAAACTGTTTGAGTTGATTAAGATTTGGTAACCTTTATACACCACCAGATTTTGTTGTATTTATCCCTACCCATCCTGCAATCAGCTAGGCCTAATATGGAATTCTTTGAAATGATTTTTCAGGTGTGTTATATTTTATCCAATTCCTTCATTTTTTTATGATTCCTTTTTACCTCCATGTTAGCTCATTTGTCATCTTTGACTCTTGTTTTACACATGGTTTCATTGTAACTGGAACTTACCCATTAGTCATCCTGGTGTGTTATAATAATTAAAATTATATTACAGAAAGTCTTTTAAAACTTCTGTTACTTTACTTTCTGAAAATTACTGTAACATCACATAACTCTCAACCAGGACTGGAAAGGCCAACTTCAGGTAATGCTGATGTTTGTACTTACCTGTTAGTCATCCTGGCAAATTATGACTGTTCAATTTATGCTACAGAATGTCCTTTAAAACTGGTATTACTGTAATTTCTCTCTTACTGCTGTACATTAGATATAAAAATTGTATTTCATGCTGTTTAAGTTTTAATTAAAAACTTCTGCTTGGTTTTGTTTTACCTTAATTCCTTTTTACAAATTTTAATACTTTTAACATTTCACCTGATGTTTGGTGCAGATAGCCTAGTTGCTTTGTGCTATAAAACACCAAACTCACCACCACCACTGTAATTGGGATTTTGTCTCTCTCTCTTGATGGAGCTTTTTCTTGGGTATGTTTGCCTCCTATTTATTTTTAGTATTTCTGTATTTTTTTTGGTGATATGTTTTTAATCATGTACCTGAAACTAGAAACTCTTGTATTATATGTGGGTCAACATTCGAACCGTTCCTCTTTGTTTGCATGTTTATCACAATTGCAGCCATGACATGCTCCTATTCCTTTCTTGCTCTGGTTCCTTATCAACTCATCCCTGTCCCCATTACAGGGTTTTCTCATTTTGCTGTTTTATTCAGTGCTGATGGACATATTGCCAAAAGTACTAATGACTAGCTAGGTGGCTCTGATCTAGTGGAAACTTGTCTACATTATGTTGATACCCTTTGGAGATCTTTCACTACAGTTTCATGGGTTATTCAGGCTTTGTCCCTGCTATTCATTTTCCTCCTTCATGACTTGGGATCCTGCTATCAGCCTCAGTCAAGACAGTACAAGATTTTCTGTATCTACAGGCCATTGACCTGTTCATCATTTTTCTCTATGGTTTTATTCCAGGCTGTTTGTTGTACTTGTGCCATAGGAGATTATCCACCTGTAGAGGTTTTGTTCCACCTCATTCTAATTTTCAATCTGCCTCATTTTACCTTAGTCATTTCTCACCCTTAGGTGGGTTTTTCTCCAGGTCTGTTGATGACAGAGAGGAATATTATAAATGATTATTTGCATATTCTGATATTTCATCACTCGTGACTCTCTCTTCAATTTATTCTTCTTGGGGTGGTTTTTCTATTTCGAATGCTGCTATTTGTACTTGCTTCAGCCCTGTATGTTCTGTTGAGCATTTGCTGTGT
Source organism: Tachypleus tridentatus (assembly GCF_004210375.1). Lineage (NCBI taxonomy): Eukaryota > Metazoa > Arthropoda > Merostomata > Xiphosura > Limulidae > Tachypleus > Tachypleus tridentatus. The sequence goes on from NC_134834.1 coordinate 39,369,791, forward strand.
TCATTTGTCACTTACAAGCTTTTGGTTGAACTTTCCTTTTGGTTGATTAGATACTGTTTGCTTGTTACCCTTATCAGATGTTTTTGGTGGTGGCTCTAATGGGCTGTTAATCAAGTTGGAGAAGTGCTTACTGTGATCTAGCCAACATCTTGTTCATTTGGGTGTTTTTCTACATGCTCATCAGGACCTATCATTTTTATCTTCAGAGTTGTTCAATGTGTTTTTAGTTTGGTGCCAGCTCACAAATTATATTCTTTGGGGATGTGATCTTTCAATGTAGCCCTTAGTTCAGGCTCATTTGTGGGCTCTCTTTCATGGGTTTTTCATGACCAATGGAATTTTGCAGGGATCCTTTGTTGGTACTTATTAGCCTTCCTCCTGTTCTTTTCATTGATTTGAGTTGTTGGCTAGATATTACTTGTATGTCAGGGAATGTTCCAGTTCCTCCTCCTTGTCCAGTTTTTCACATTTCCTGGATGCATCTCTTCTGGGATGGGTTGTACAGATTGAACAACTAGAAAATTCAGCAGCTGAGATATCTTATCCTGGAGTTTCTCACTGTCGGTCATGGTTTGGCTCATTTTTTCCATATTGCTAGAAATCATCTGGTAATGATATATTGTGACTGTTTTTTAGTGGTTGCTTATCCCATTCACCAGGATGGCACCCATTTTTCATCTCTTTGTATTCATTCATTGGATCTTCTTTTTAGGCTCACACACTTTATTCCAGTGAAAACAATCTAAACAACATTTATTTGATGGAGTGTTCTCTTGATCATTTTGTTTTCCAGTACCTTTGACTTCGCTGAGTGATTTCATTCATCATTGACACACTTTTTTCAGTCCTTCTGATAACTCCTTTTCTGGCTGTCTCAGCTGTTGGTTCTCCAGTTCCAAATTCCTCACCACCCTCAGTCACTGGTGTTTCACCCAGACCTTCCTGTCCTCCATATTAATGTCTGGTTTTCCTTTATTATTTGACAAGATGATATGGCTTTTCCTGACAGTTAACCTCTATTCTGGCTTGTTTTATTCACCTTTACTATGTGGAAGTTTCTCACTGTAAGTGCAATTTTTTATCATTGGTTTCTGGGTCTAGGGTATTTCTCTGATCAACCCACTGTTTTTATTCATGCAGATTTCTTCTCTCAACTTTTAAATCAGGGGCGTTCTGTCTTTTCAGTTTTGGATACTTAGATGTTCCTGTCCCATATCTTTCATTTTTCCTGATCCTACAGGTTTTTACCTCTCCTGTGCTTTACCTGTAGATGTGCTCCTTTTGGATTTATTATCTATCATGCTTTTCTGGATGGGGATATTTATATGGTCCTGCATATCTCACTTTGCTTATTTTCATACCACTCTCCTAGTGGTTCTTGTTTCTCTTTCATTTTCCTTTCTTCTGCTATTCACTTGTGAATGTCTCTGATCTGAGTAATTTACCATCTATGTTTCTCTATCCTTCTGCATGTTTCCTTTCTCTAGATCATTTTTCTTCCCTCATGCTTCAGCAGCTTGTGAGGCACTTTAGGCACTTTCCCTGCTTTCCGTTTCACACATTTATCCTTGTCCTGATCCGAATATACATTTATGTCTTCTACATGCTCTTTGTTATTTTGTCTGCATGGATTCCTTCTGTGGAGTCTTTCAGCAACTTTTTCTTTCTTGGCAAATATCCTCTGTTTGTGTTTTTCCTCCTGTGTCAACTGGGTTTGGTGCTTTGTTCAATTGCTGCCACCTTCTTCATCATCTTTCTCTCATACTTTGTTTTGAGTGTTTTCTTATCCACTTTGACACTAACTTTTCCTTGGCTTTCATCTTCCTTGACATTTGATGTATTTTCTTTAATTGGGAATTTGGACTACCCACAATATATTCATTTCTCACTATTTGCATCCAGTTCTGGCTTTCTTCCTCTTCAGGTTATCATTTTCCATCTGTAGCCATTCTAGAATATCAGAATTCGGGGAGACTTTGACTGGGTAAGTTACTTTTTCTTATTTTTCTTTTTCAGAGGTTCATTTTATTTTATCAACCTTTTCATGGTGGGCTAGATACAGTATATCCAAGTTGTTATACACATTTGCACATAAGTATTTTCATAATAACTTTTGATGCATTTGCATAATTTGGTAGACTTTTATTACAGATTACAAGTTTTAGTACACTTAAAAGCAGATATTTTTATTGAAGTACTTTTAGTGACCTTTAGTCTGTACAAAATGACCATCTTGGTTGTGTTTTAGTGAATTTGTATTTTCTGTTATATAGTAACATTTCATTTATTATGTATTATATATATATTTACAGATTATTACTTGTTTGGAAATAAGTTATTAAACTTTTTTCTTTAAATGTAAAACAATACATAAAGAAGTAAAGCAAACAAATATCTCCTCTATCAACAGCCTTTGAACTCGGTTGCTGCTGAACATGGGTTGCTAAGCCTTTTAATATTTTGTATGTGAAGGATATGAAACAATATATTTTTTGAATTTGATATACAGTTCAATTATCAAAAAATCATAACTTATTGTACTAATACTACATAATTCCACATCTTGGTTCAAAAGAACATGGTATCATTTTAACAGATTAAATGGCTGAGAAAACTACAAAGGAGAGATTCTAAGCTGTTGATTGATTATTCACATGTCATATATTGAAGTAGGTTTTTATTTTATATTGTAGCATGTCAATATTGATAATTTAAATTCCTAAATTTTATGAAACTGTAGACTTAGATGTTTGTAATGTCAAAATACTAATTTTAACCAGTACTGCTTTCAACATTCCATGTGACTCGCAAAAATCAACATTTAGGTATGTTGTTTTACTGTTTACTTTTGAATAATAAATTAATTCATATATAATATTAAAGTTTGAATTATAATCTACAATTTTATACCAAACATATTGACAAATTCATAAAATAGTATTTCATTCGCAATGGATTTAATTTTATGCTTATTTTAATGCCTATGCTTGTTTCAGTATAGTTTTCATTTTTGCATGTGACATATATTCTTGCCTGTGTATTGCACAAGTTTTGCTTGTCCTCTAAATTTGTAGATGATTCTTGAGAGTAAGAATCAACAATAGTTGTTTTATGAAAATGCTAATGTGTTCAAACTTTGGTAAACTGTTCTAGAAACTCACCTTAAACTATATAAAAGTGACACAGCAAGAAGAAGAATATTAGCTACAGTCAGTGTGCTATTGGCCTCAGAAGCTACAATTGTGATTAATGCCTATTAATCAGAAAACTATAGTATTTGACCAGGAACATGTATAGATTTCAGATGTTACAAGCTGTTCAACTTCAGTGAACTAACTTTGAATGTTGGTATTTCTACAAAGACATTAAATATCTTCATTGGAAAAAGTCAGTTTATGAGTGTGCGAGGCTAATCAACCTAGCTAACCTAAGCGAGGTGTGACAATATTAACACAGAATTAATTTACTCATCATGGACCTGGACAGTTGATAAAATATTCAATTCTAAACTGGATATAAGACTCAGTATTGTCTGTAAGTTTGTAAAACTGTTGTATACAAGTCTTTATTTCTAATAACTGTTTATTATAAATTATATTACAATCTGCAGAGGTTAGGTGTTCTACAAGAGTGCTTGTACATTTATCCTCATGATAGAACTGGTTCATAAGTTTACACATCCTGGACTATATGGGTAAAGCTTAAGAGAAAAATTGTCTATCCCCTCCATGCCTTGTGTTGAATATGCTGGTGTGGTCTGCTTTTGAAAAAGTAGGTTTTTATGGTCACCTATTGCATTATATCGGGTATTGTCATTCCTAACACTTATTATTTAAAAAAAAAAAAAACTGTGACCTACAGTTTTCAGGCATGAAGTTACAGGTGACTCCTCTATTCTACTCTGTTACCTAGCATCTCTCAGAGGCTGGAAGGTCTGTCTTTCATCCTTCACCTGATATTGCTGTTTATGATGGGAAATTTACTGCTTAGTTACATCATGAGATAACTATGTCTTATACCCCTTATATCATGGAGCAGCCTGATTTGTCTTACAGCTGCAAAGAAGATGTATCTTTAGATTTCCAATGATTTGATCTTCTTTGGTATGTGTTGGGTTCACTGTGATCATTTTGAATAGCTCACAATTTTGTTGAATTTGTTTGATCCTCACTGCTGTTTTGACATATTTATCTTTTTTCCAAATTATCTCAAACTTATCAGCATTCCCCACATCAAGGTGAAGATGAATTGGATCTTTAGCTGACTTCTACCTTTGTAAGATTGTCATCTTTTGCTCCTTCTTTGATGTCTTTGCTTGAATTGTGTTGGAATTTATTGAGTAGAGATGCCTTTTTGGAGAGAGTTCATCTACCTGCTAATTTAACACTGTGAATTCCTTGTGGCTCCTATTATTCATCCCTTAATGTTTACAGTCATTTCAAGGCATTGGAATCATGAACTTATGTTGTCTGCATTCTTCCTTGTCATCATTAACCTTTAGACCATTTTTTTGGCTCCTGCTGTAGATTTAAGCCTTATTTTTGAGACTTGTGGCATTGATGACTACATTATATGGGTGGGGTCTATAGGGACAAAGTTACATTTTCTGGACATCTGGAATTCCTTCTCCATAGATCCATGGGTACTTCAGGTTATAGTGTTGGTTTTGGGCATTCATTTCACTTCTCCACCTATTATTCTCCCAACCAGTAGTTTGTCACCCCAAGCAGATTCTTAGAGTGTGGATCTTTATTCCAAGGTTATCAGAGAGTTGTTGGTCGAGGGGGCAGTAAAGACAGTCAATCCCATTCTTCCTAGATTTTATTCCAATTTGTTGTGTCCAAGAAGATGGGAGACTAGCAAGTAATCATCAATCTTTGTTATCTCAACCAATTCTTAGATCCTTCTAGTTTCATAATGGAGTTTTTTCTCAACCCACATATGCATTTTTCACTAGATTTGTGGATGTTGCTGATGCATATCTCCACGTTCCTATTGCAAAGTTATCCTTCTGCTATCTATGTTTCATACACAGAGTCAGGTTTTGCAGTTCAAGGCTCTGCCCTTTGCCCTAGCAACTACACCATATGTCTTCTGCAGAGTTTTTTTTTTTTCTTCTCATCTTCGTGCTATGGGCCAGTGCACATGTCATTATGCGGACAACCAGTTACCTCTGACACAGTCTCATCAGTTGGCAGAATGGCACACCCAGATTGTTCTTTCAGAAGCCACCAAGGCTGACTTTCTATCACAGCCAAATGATCCATTCTCTTGTTGACTCAATATGCTGTCCATCTGGGTGAGTTTTTTTTGTTTTGTTTTTTCAGCACATTTTTAAACAGATTCACATTCAGCTGCAGGATGTGAAATGGGCAGTCAGGATCTTACTGACATCCCCTTCTCCAACTGCATGGATGGTTTTCTATTTTTGAGGGAGGTAGGCTTCTCTTGAATATCTGAGCAGGAGCAACATCTCGAACTGAAACAACCATTGTTGGAGGACCCAGTGCAAACATTCAAACTTGATAACCTCCCTTCAGAAGGCTCCCTCTAGTACAGCAGTAAGTCTACAAATTTACAATGCTAAAATTAGGGGTTTGATTCCTCTCAGTGGGCTCAGCAGATGGCCCAATGTGGCTTTGCTATAAGAAAACACACACATGCATACTCACTTCCGAGAGTGGGTGCATATATTGGTGGTCAGTGTAAGAAGACAGTTATCTCCCACATCAGCAAGTGTAGAACCTTGTGCTGTTGAATGAGCAGTGATTTAAGGTATCAATATATTGAAGGGGAAAGTTATCTCTCCATCAATTCCATAATGGTCTCTTCCCTTTCCTAGCAATGGATATTGTGTTCTTGGGATGTATGTTTTTAAAATATATTTTTTACTGGGCTCACTCTATCATATCAACCTTCTGACTAACCATGTTTCAGAGATAATGGATGTAATAGCAGATCATCTGTCTTGGTTCAGCCATACTTTCCTGACCAAATAGATACTTCATCATGATATTTTCTGGTGGACTTGCTGTAAGTTTGGGACTTTAATGATTGATGCATTTGCCACTCATTGGCACTCTCAACTACAGACATTTTGTTCCTTGGTATCTCATCCTTGGACTTTGGCAATAGATGCATTCAGTCAAGGTTGGATGGAATTGCATCTCTGTGCTTTTCCCTAATTTGTCTGTTATCTGGAATTTCAGCTGTGTATTAATCCATTGCTTATTAAGTGCTGTTGATAGCCACAGATTGGTCTGCCCAACCATGGTTTCCTCTTCTACAACGTCTTCAAATGTCCTCCTCTGCCACTTCCTCTGTTGAGATAACCCTGATCTGAAAGTTTAATCCTAGACATACCCAATCTCACACTTCATCTTTGGAAGTTATGAGGTCCTTTGCACTGCATCAGGGTTTAACTTTAAATTTGCCCTGTATTTGTCTCAATTTACCTTCAGACTCCCAGTTGCCAGTTATCAACAGTAATGGCACATTTATCACTGATAGTGTCTCATGAGGAAGATGAATCAACTTGCCCAAGTATGGCAACCATGTTTGTTTTTTGGCATGGCCTTTTGACAGAAGTCTTGCTTCATCTACTGTAACTTGATATAAGGCAGTTTTATTGACCACATTTTGATATTCTGAACATCAGATAGTATTTGAATCCCCAGTGCTATCCAACCTTCTCAAGTTATTCAGTCATATGATTGTTCCAAACAGTCTGTTTTCATGACCCCACAGGGATATTCAGGTGGTATTACATGCTTTGTCATGAAATATATTCAAGCCTTTTGCCTCATGTACCATGTTGAAAGGGGTCATGGATCAACCAATTTGTTAATTCACATTCAAAAGTTTATTCATTTGCTTTTTTAGAAATTTACTCAATAAGTTTGATATCAAATTTAAGATTATAATTCACATTTTAATATTATATCTTCATTAATTTTTTTAACTTAAATGTAACTACTAAAAACTGAAATATCGGTTTGTATGTCATGTGGTACATTGAATGCAGTATTGTTTCAAATTAAATGTTTGTGATATCCAGTTACAAAGTTTATAGTTTGTTATGAACAAGGAACTCAAATCAGCCATATTGACAAGCTAGAATATAAAGTAAGAAGCTCTTATTTTTTGTGTTTACTGACTCAAACACAGTGGCCAAAACCACTTCTTTGGAAATGCTTATGTACACCAACCTCTGTCTATGATATGCGAATAAGCAACTGAAGTCTCAGGATTTTGCACTAGAGGCTTTTTCAGCCTTTATCAAATATTGAAATGTAGAACTTTTATTTTCATACTGGATTCGAACTGGTGAGGTAAAAGTTTAGTGAGCAAGGAATTTAATTTTTTTTTAAATAGAAAATCTAAAGAACTTTTGTTTTTATATCCTCCAAATTTAAAATTTGATAATGCTTAGTAACCTATGAAAAGCAGCAAATGAATAGTGGAGGATGTCAGGCAGGCTGATATGTGGATTTCTCACAATACTTGTCTTTCACATTATTCAAGCAGTCTGGCAATTTTTTTTTCTGAGAGTTTTTACATTTACTCTGTGGCCATTTTGACCAAATCTGCTGTATTATAGAGGGGTGATTATATTTTGTCTCCTCCTCTTGTCTCTTTACTTTCCAGTGCCCATAACCTTTTTTTTTTTTTTATTCTCACTGGATTCCATTGTGTGTAAGTGTTACCCAGACAAGTGTATTTTTATTTGTCTAATGTTGCACTAGCTATATTTACACTGGTTGCAGCAAGATCTCGAGATATGAATTGCCCCATTGCCCTTGTCGGAGCCTACCAGATGGGATTTCCATTTTATGCTGGACTATCATAAGTAAAGCTAAAAGGGATCATGCTTGTCTTTGCAGATCATTGGATTGAATAAGTCGAGGTCAATTTGATTTTAAAAATTTAGGGAGCTTGGTTTATCTATTTCACTGTTTCTAGAACACTGTTCCTAATGTGTATTACCTCCCAAATTCTACATAAGGAGCTAGGGAGTCATTAATACACCTATTTTTCAGTCATTAGGATAGTGAATAGATACTTTTCCTCCTGAGTGTTCAAGTGATTTCTTTCAATCTGAGTCCCTGAATGTTTTTCCTTGTTGTTGGTAGGAGTGATACAAGCTAATGTGAGAGCTTATTAATAATGGTTCAGATTTAAATTTACCTATCTGGTTGGTGTTTGTATGACTCTTCTTTTGATCATTATTGGATTATTATATTGTCCATAGAAGCAAGTCTACTATTTCCTCATAATTCTGAATGCAGAGTGATTCCATTCTGTAGTAAGAGTGAAATTGACAGACAATTCTATCTTCAGAGAACAACATAAAACAATATGTAATTTGATAGATGAAAAATTTGATTTTCTGTTGGTCATAGATAATGTAGAATTAAAGGTGAGAGACAATTACTAACAAATCCTGAAAAAGGGAATATGACAGATGTGGCAAAAGGGGCTTAATTTTCTGTTTAATAGCTTTTAACCAACCAAAATTGAAAGCTATAAGAATTGTGGTTTTTGTCTGAGCAGTGGCAACTGTAGTTAGTAATTTGTATTTAATTTTGTACTTTATATGAGAGTTGGTGGATAAGATAGAGAAAAGGATATGTGTTTGAAAATATATAGCACTAGGGAAAATTCAGAATTTTTTAAAAAATATTATCTTATAAAATTAAGAACTTAAACTTTATATATGATTGAAATATGTTTATTAGTTAAAATTTTATTCTATAGTAATTGGTATAACATAAACAAAAGGTAAATTAAATTTTGAATGTACTAAACCTTGTGACGTGCAGTAAAGGATGTCTGTTGCAATGAAGTTAGTTCATTGATTTTTCTGATAATCTCCACTATAGAGTGCATTTTACAATGAACTATAGGATTTGCAGATAAAACTGCTTGTGGGCCACTAAAGGTATGTTTTTGGGAGCCAGGTTGGCTCCCTTAATAAAGTTAAGTGTGAACCATGGTACTAATAGCCAGCCAAATGCATAAAATGTATTTTTTAAGAAAATATTTGATTCTATTTTGACTTCTCAATGAAAATATATATTTATTAATTCTGTTGTAACTTTACTTTTATTTAGGTGACACACTTAATAGAAGTAACCATAGTGTTGATTGACAACTCTGTTGAGAAATCTTCCTTATGGGAACACCTGACACTTTTTAATTTGAAGTCTTCAGATCAGCTAGAATTCAAGTATCATTTCAATTTACGTGAACCATTTCCTGAAGAGAGAAGAGCCATAGTGGAATCATCTAATTTAATGGGTATTTATTTCAAGTTAAAATTGTTTTTCAAACAACTTTGTTTATATAAATATTTTTATTCAGTTAAAAAAGCCAAATATTAACAAATTTCAACTCTTGTGATCTTAACTCTTTTTGCTGCAGACATGTTAAATAGCACATGTTATGACCATTTGTAGCTTTTATTAAATAATTTATTACTTATGGAATTTATGCCACTCAGTAAATGTTTTCACAAATATATAGTGCACTCTTGTTACTTTGGAGAATTCTCATTTTAAACACTATAGTATAAATAAGGTGATAAAATACACATCATGTTCTTGGAGCAGGGGTTATCTTATTTTTTTGCAAATGCTTTGTTGCTCTTGAGAGTGTCATATTAGTGTAATAAAACAGTATAACGTCAAATGGTGATTTGTTGCTTTACATTCAGCAGATTTCTACTTCAGTCAATGATACTAAAATAAACATGGAAAATAAATATAAAATGTTGAAATGCGAAACAGTTCAAACTCTCAAGAGAAATACTTTGAAATTTTGTGACCAACAATAAAGGAAAGAGGACACAACTGATCATCCAATTTTACAACTTTTCATTATACTTTGATTTTTTATTGGCTGAATAATCAGTTATATTGTTAGAGTTTTACTCAAAAAAAAAGTTTTATATTTATTTAGGAGAATTTGAAAGCTATACTTATAGATTTTGAGATTTCTGAGAAAAAGAAAAGCATTTTTAACCTTAATTTAAATTTCATTGTGCCATCAGACTAATCAAAGAAAAAAATTCAGTATATTCATAGACAAATCTTTAGTAAAAAAATACTTTATATTAAAAAACTGATTTTTTTTCTGTACAAATGACATATAATATTTATTAAACACCTCCCCAGTTTTGTGAAGATGCACATATACTGTATCAAAATTATCGTTTCCAACTGACTCGGTGTTGTGAGAGTTATGCACATCAGGAATGACGGTGTGTGTTTATTGACAATGAAATATGATATTTAACATCATCAGTATCATCAATCCCCCTTCTCTTCCATTGGCATACATTTCCTACATTCTAGATGGGTTATTGCAAATTTTTTTGGTCATTTGGTTTACATAGCCCAGTTTTGTAGCTCTGTTTTATTAGCACGTTTTAAACAATTTTTTCTTTTAATTTACGTGTATATACTGATCATTCATCCATGTTTATAACTTTTAAGTTTAATCATATTATTTAAAACATAAATATAATAAAAAGAGTAATTCCATTATCAAAGTATTTAAAATTCATATAACATTGTTTAAATGCACAAATGTTTTGAATATTTTCAGTATGGAAAAATGTTTGATTTTGTTTATCTATTCATAAATTTTTATTCTGATCTAACTACTGCTTCCAAAACACACCTCTTCTCATGCTTCAGCTTTACCCCAAAAGAAGTTTCTCTACTCTACCTATCTAATCATTGGTATGTGTCTTTCTTGTTTGCTCCAACCTTTATACCCTGCGATGTTGACTATATTATTTTAAAACCTGTGATTTTCTCCATTAATGTCAGTGTACCCCCCATACCAGATCTGCATATAAACTTTGTTACTTCCTATACACTTTTCTTAATAGTAGAACATTAAAATACAGGTTTTTACATGCTTGCCACATGTTATATAACTTTAAATATGCCTACACTTTGGATTATTTTTTTATCTGAATTATTAGGTTTTGAGTTTATTGTCTATTTTATTCAAGTTTAATAATATATGAAAAATTCCAGGACATTTTAATATATGAATCTTCACATTTGCATCTCTGACATGTAGTATCCTAGTGCACCAAATTTGCCACTTCTTGAGTCTAGTGTTTCCTGGACATTGAAGGGAGATATCTCCTGTCTGAAGAATGTCATATTCCTCATCAGAGAGTTTGAGTCTTACGAGGTCTTATGTTTCTCCTCCTGTAGGCTTCGAAGAGTAGATTGATGAGAATTTATATTTTATTTTTCTGGCTCCTTTTTTTTTGCTCAGATAGCTAATTAGAAGCCTGAGGGGGGGGGTCATTCAGCTGATTATCTATTCTTTCCACCTTCATCATGCATTGATATGCATACTGAGATTTGTGGATCACTTGAAAGAGGCTGCTGCCATGCCTTTTTCTCATTTATTGAATTAGCATGCCTCAGTTTTCTATTACTCGGAGAACCAATTTTAATCTTCAAAGGCTGGATCCCCCTCTTTCTCTTTTGAGGTTCTATACCTAGTGCCTCTATTCATCTTAATCTCACTCAGTTTTCCAGGATTTGACTGTCCCTAACAACAATTTTCCATTTTTCATCTTCTTTGGAACTGTTGTTTGAGACCTTTCATAGATTAATTGCTTAATTTTCAGAGCATCTCAATCACTTACTGACATCTATTTTGATAAGGTTATCAGCTTCTGCTATCACCTGGATCTCTTGGTTGTTTGTTGCTGGGATCTTTTTAAAAGAGACAAATGCATTATTTGAGGATATTCAACTTCCATCTTTGGCCTTTTAAAGGTGTTGGAGAAGCTCCTTTTTTCAGATTTTTGCAGTCATTTCAGATTTTCATGAAATCTTGGCTAAATATAGCCTGTTTCCACTTTTTTCATGTAGACACTGGCCTCCCACTTCTCTAACTGACAATTTTCTGTATTTCCTGTTTGGGTTTTCTGACCTTCCACATTGGTTCTGCATTCTATTGGAACACAAGGGAGATTATACCATTATCAATGAGCATCCTATGCTCATGTTGGGTGCAAATAATGGCAGAGGTTACTATCCTGTGAGGTTTGGTTGAGCGTGGACTTGACACTGACAGTTTGGGTCTACATAGGAGACTTTTACCTGTGATCAGCAGATCATTCAGGTTATTACCAGAGGGATGGTCCATCGTTTCATATTTCTTTCTCCATTATCTACCATAATTGCTGTCTTTCCACCTCCCCCTGGATTGACTTGCATCCAATTGTTAAAGGCAAGCTATCTAGGATATTCTGTTCAAAGAGGCACAGGGTGTGTCAAGTACTCTCAAAAGAGTTTCATTATCATTTGTTTCTACTGATCAAAACGATGGGAGATTGGTGATCTGTGATCAACTTTTCTTGTCTTAGTCATTTTCTCCAGCCTTCTTGATTTACTTCCTGGTGTAGATTCCTGTACGTGGTAAGGGGACCTCCCAGGGAAGGCTCTATTCTTTCAGGTTACCTCCTCTGGGATCTAAACATCCACCCACATGTTTGCCATGCATGATGACACCCATGAAGGGGAGGAGAGGATATTGGTGATTGAGGGGTCCAACCCTAACACACCACTTTGGTCTTGAATTCCTGTAGATGGGCAGTCCTTGGGTCAGTCGGCTGGTCCACTTGGCTAGGGTCAACCAAGTACCAGTGTTGGATATTCTCAACAGGTGTTGTGGACATTATATCTGATGCTGGTGTTTTGGTATAGTGCTCATGAAACCCTGGCATTGCTGCAGTGTCCTTGCTTGACATTATAATGCATCCCCTCATAGTGCTGCATGGTGGGTGGGGTCAGTGGGTACTGAAATTTTCCTTTTTTCCTATAGATCCTCCAAATGAAAACTTAAATAAAATAGTTAAAAAACAGTCAATAGGTAAACGACCACGTCTTGAAGACTCTGAGCAGCAATCTGTAACACTTGTACCACATTTTCTTATATTACATTCTCTTTCAGAAAAACCTTTAGGGCAAATGTCCCCCTTTTTCATTCAGAAGGGACTAGAGGGACTTGCTGGCTCTCGAAAGTTGGTAAAGAAGCTTTGATCTGGAGACATTGGTTGAAACATCCACATCCCCACACAGTGAACTCCTCTTGAATTCAAAGGCAATTGGGGATGTACCTGTTGAGGTTACCCCTCATGCTACCTTGAATTCCTCAGGAGGAGTTATTGTTGAGAGGAATTTGAAGAATGTCCCTGAGTCAGAGATTCTTGCTGGTCTCCGTTTGAGGAGTTTCTGCAGTGAGTTGCATCTCCACTTGCAAAGATAGAGTTACACTGCTGACAGATATCCTCATTTTGACATTTACATCACCACGTGCACCTGCTACCATCAAGGCAGGTTATCTAATTTGCTAGGGTACGGCCGTACATTCCAAACCCTCCTCGATGTTTCCAATGTCAGAGGTTTGGCCACTCAAAGACGTCCTGTCGTAGTTTCCTGACATGTGCTTGTTGTGATGGCAAGGACCACAATGCGTATGAGTGTCACACGGACCCACATTGTGTCAATTGCAATGGTTTCCACCCTTTCTACTTTTGCCCAAAATGGTTGGAGGAAAAAGAGGTGCAGCATTTGAAAACGACTTATAACACTAGTTATCCTGAGGCTCAGAAATTGCTGTCTGCCACTCCATCTCGGACGTATGCTGCTGCACTTCGTTCCACAACTACAGTGGGAGTGCAGACAGATCTTTCTGTGCATCCAAGAGAATCGTTTTCAAAACAAATGAAAAGCCTTTTAACCTCCATGGTTAAAAGGTTGATGAATCGACTTCTACACCCATCTCTGTTCCTCCCATACATTCCAACAAATCTCAAGATCCATATCTTTTGGTTTTAAATGCAGGTATTTCTTCTGATACATCTTTTTCTCCCACCCCACAATGCAAAACAATCATTCGTTTGTGTCCTCAGCCACTGGAATCCCCTTCCAACAACAAAGACCTGCCCAATCAACCCAGGGCAGGATCCATGAAGGTTGATAGACTTCCTCCAAATAAGGACAGTAAGGAAAAAAAAACATGGTCGTAAACAGAAGGGTTCTCCAGCCACTTCTCCTACCTGTCATTAAAAATGGCCACATTGATACAATGGAACTGTCAAGGTTTACGTTCTAATCTGGATGATATCAAAACACTGATTGCTTCCTACCATCTTGTATGTCTTTCCTTACAAGAAACATTTCTAAAACCTGCTGATACAATCACCAATCGGCAGTTTTTTCTGTACAGAAATGACAGGCTGTGTGATGGACGAGTACATGGAGGGGTGGCACTATTGGTTGATCAGCACGTGCCCACCCTGTCTTTGTCACGCAGCACACCCTTGGATACCGTAGCCATCCCTGTTTCCTTGGGTAATACCATCACTGTTTGTTCTCTCTACCTGTTTCCTGGAGAAACATATGATCAATCAGATCTTGATGCTCTTGTTGAACAGTTGCCGTCTCCATTTCTAATCCTGGGGGACTTTAATGGACGTCATTCCCTCTGGGGAAGTGCTGTTATTGATAGGAGGGGTCGCTCTGTAGAGCGTATGCTCTCTGATCAGAATCTTTCTCTTTTCAATACTGCTTCTTCCACTTCTTCATTATTTTCCCATTTTTCATGCAGGGTTGACAATAATCCACTAGGCAGTGATCATTTTCCTATACTTTTGAGAGAGAGTGGTCATGGTCGATGCCACCCTACCCACGTGCCCCGGTGAAAGCTGGATCATGCAGACTGGTCCACTTTCACTGCTCTCTGGCTCAGAACTTGATCTTGCCATCAATAGATGACTGTGTGGCAGTTGTAACTGACTTTATTATACAAGCAGCTGCTCAATGTATTCCTAAAATCTCGACACGTTTTCCACGATATCCTCATCCATGGTGAAATTCTGCTTGCCACTTAGCACGGAAGGCTCAAAAACGGGCCTGGGAGACTTTTCATAGATATCCCACACTTTCGAACCAAGTCGCTTTCCAACAGGCCCGTGCACATGCTAGGTGGGTAAGACGTCAAAGCCAGAAGGAATCTTGGATTAAATTCACAACTAGCATATCTTCTACCACCAGTTCCAAGGTCAAATGGGACAGGATTTGAAAGGTCAGTGGGCACTATAATTCTGTTTCCCTCTCGATCTTACTCTCTGATGGTCAGGAAGTGGCTGATGTCCGGAGCATCACCGATACTCTAGGTGAAAGCTTTTGCCAGGTATGTAGCACTTCTGCTTGTTCCTCCACCTTCTTGGCCATCAAGACTTGGGCAGAGCATTGACCTCTTTCCTTTCGAACTGACTGTCTCTTTGACTATAATTGTCCCTTTACACTGGTGGAACTGAAACTTCATCGGTCTGGCAGTATGTCTGTTGGACCAGATTATGTACACTATGACATGTTTCACCATCTCTCTCGTGCTTCTCTTGATTTTCTTCTAATTGTTTTAACCGGATCTGGCAGGAGAATGTTTTTCCTGATGCCTGGCACCAGGCTATTATCTTACGTTTCTCTAAACCTGGGAAAAATCCTAAGATTCCTTCAAACTACCATCCAATTGCTTTGACAAGCTGTCTCTGTAAGACCTTAGTGAGGATGGTTAATGCTCATTTTGTTTGGTTCCTCGAATCAAACAACCTCCTCTCGCGCCCACCCATTGTGGGTTCCGACGACAGCATTCCACCATGGACCACCTAATTAGACTTGAAACGTCAATCAGAGAAGCCTTTCTCAAATGACAACATCTTGTATCAATATTCTTTGACGTTGAGAAGGCTTATGACACAACATGGAGGTATGGCATTTTGCGAGACCTCCACATATATGGGTTACATGGCCATTTACCCATGTTTATTAAAAATTCTTTAATGGACAGGAGATTCCAAGTTCATGTGGGTTCGATGTTTTCCCGTTCTTTTGTATAGGAACTTGGGTCCTTCAGGGATGTGTTTTGAGTGTCACACTTTTCAGTATAAAGATAATGCCATCACTGAACAACTCCCTCTCACTGTTGCAAATGGGCTCTTTGTCAACGACTTTCACATCTTGTGTCAGTTGTTGAACATGAGATATATTGGGGGGCAACTACAAACTGCCCTCAATCATGTACTGAAGGGGACTACGACGAACGGCTTTAATTTTTCTCTCTCTAAAACCATTTGCATGTACTTTTGCTGCCAACGGGGTATCCACCCTGATCCTGAACTCCGTATTGGTGAAGTTTCGCTGCCAGTGGTCCCTCAGACCAAGCTCTTGGGGCTTATCTTTGACCGTAAGCTGACCTTTATACAACATTTAAAGCAGCTACGGGTCAAATGCACAAGAGCACTGAACATCCTCCGTGTCCTCTCTGCCGCCAGTTCGGGAGCAGATCGATGTTCTATGTTAAAGATATATCATGCTCTTATTCTTTCAAAACTCGACTATGAATCAATGGTCTATGGATCTGCCAGACCCTTGGCCTTAAAGATGCAGGACCCCATTTATCATGAAGGACTTCGACTCTGCACTGGGGCTTTCTGCACCTCCCCAGTTCAGAGCTTATATGTGGAATCTCACGAATCTTCTCTGCACCTTTTGCTGTTTGCAACTGTCTTTACTGAATTCTTCAAAACTTCACTCCTTACCAAAGCATCCCACCTGGGGATGTGTTTTCCTTCCTCAGTGGGCCTTACTTTTTCAAAACAGATCTGCCATTGCTCCTTTTGGCTTCGCATCCAGGCGCAATTGGATAAATTGGGTCTGTCCTTGGATAACATTGCAGAATCCACTGGTCAGCCCATCCCCCCCCCCCCCCCATGGCTTATTACAGCCCCCAAATGTGACCTTTCTTTAAGTCATCTGAAAAAGGCAGGTACTCCCGATTGGAAGTACCATTTTTTTATTTACTGAACATCTTTCAAACAATCATTTCATTCCAATTTATACAAATGGTTCCAAATCAGGTATTTCTATGGGCTCTGCCATGGTTTGTTGTGGTTCGGTGGTTGCGCAGAATCCACTCTACAGCTTCTGTGTTCAATGCTGAACTGTATGCCACATCTCTTGCTCTGGATCATATTGAAGCTGAGCAGTACTCTGACTGCACTATTTATACTGACTCCCTTAGTTCTCTGCTGGCCTTGGAATCACTTCATGTTGGCTCACACCCTGTTCTCACTGATATTCAAAACCAACTGGCTCATTTCTCATTAACATCTACTTCTCTCCAGTTTTCTGGATACCAGGCCACGTTGGTATTCGCATGAATGCACTTGCAGACATGACAGCTAAATCTGTCTGCTCTGGCACTATCACCACTGTGCCTATTGCGTACATGGACTATGGTCCTGTATTCAAGGATCGGCTACATGCCAGCTAGCAGTCGACTTGGATTGAGCAACGGGAAAACAAACTTTTCCAAATAAAACCCTATATTGGACTTTGGCTGTCTTGCTTCAGTTAGGATCGGAAATAGGAAATTCTGACTACACTATGTATTGGTTACAGTTTTTTAGCTCATTGTTTTCTTTTATATGGAACTGATGCACTGGTGTGTAGTTTGTGTAACTTCAAATCATTGTAAGTCACATTTTACTTTCTTGCCATCGTTACGACTCTCAGCAACGGCACTATTTTAAACATGTTCTGTCCCAGGGTTTGTCTGTAACATTGGACAGTGTTATTGGTGATGTTGACACTGTCCTCCTTGATAAAGTTTTTAGTTTATTAATGGCCATTAATCTTTTTAACCTCATTTAAATGTTTGATATTTATTCATTACACCTTTTTCATTGTGGTTCCCTTTTCAGAGTCTCAATCTCTCTAGTTCAGTTTGATATCGGAAAATGGCCAGAACATTAAATAACTCAACACCAGGACTGGAAAGGCCAACTTCAGGTGACTAACACTGCTGTTTGAACTACCCGTTAGTTGTCCTGGCGAGTTGTTATTACAATTTTGCTGCATGTCTTTTAACACTTTTATCACTTTACCATTTGATTATGGCTGTTATGACAACATAATCCGGAACCAGGACTGGAAAGACCAACTTCAGGTGACTGACGGTGGTTCTTGTACTTACCTGTTAGTCTTCCTGGCAGGTTATGATCATTACCATTCTGCTACAGGAAGTCCTTTACAACTTTGTAGACTGGGTGTCAACATTGGTTTTATGCCATTTTCTGTTTTGTTTATACCTTTGTTTCCTTTTATGAATTTTACTACATTTACTTTACTTTTACCTTTTTACAGGACATTTGGCTAATTTTTTATTACAATTTTGCTTTGTCTTTTAAAACTTTTCTTATTTTACCTTTTGATAATGGCTGTTATGACAACATAACCCGGAACCAGGACTGGAAAAGCCAACTTCAGGTGACTGATGGTGGTTCTTGTACTTACCTGTTAATCTTCCTGGTGGGTTATGATCATTACCATTTTGCTAGAGAAAGTCCTTTACAACTTCTCTTACTCTGCTTTCTCTCTTAACATTGTTGACTAGGTGTCGACATTGGTTTTATGCTTTTTCTGTTTTTCAATGATGTTTTGTTTTACCTTCATTTCCTTTTGTGCATTTTACTACATTTAATTTATTTTTACCTCTTTACTGGACATTTGGCACAGATAGCCTTGCTGCTTTGTGCCATAAAACACTAAATCAATCAATCAATCAATCAATTCAAACATCTCTTCTCTCTACAGATACTTTCTTTATGGACCTTTCCCTTGCTGGCCTTTCCAGCTTGTCATTTAGGGATTGTTGCTAAAGTGGAAGTGTGTTCTTATAGGAAAACAAAAAATGTATTTCTGATAATACTTGCCTACTTTCATACTCTCCGACCCATCCTCCTCACAGAATAACTGATTTCAGGTCTTTTAACTTGGATTCTCACAAAATGTGATTAGAAAGTAATAATGGGAAGATTATATATGGTTATGGTATTGGGTGCACATTGACATAGGTAGAAGGAATCACCAGTTTTAAATTGGTATGGGCAATATAGTGTGGTATAAAAGCTGGAACAAGCAGGGTAAGATTCATATCAATGCTTAGGTGGGCAGAGAAGAGAAACCTTTGTCAGAAAAAAGCTTAAGGGTAAGAGGTAGGTAATTATTGCCACATATATATTTTTGGTGTAGGAAAATGTTAACTGAAATCACAGTAAGTTGTACAACTGTGAAGTAATTTACTGGTGTTACCATGATGACATTCAGGAATTTTGTAGTAAGATAAAAGAAAAGTTTCTAATATATGTTTAGCATAGACATAGACAACATTTATTTTCCATTCAATTGTGTTTAACTTCGTCCATGGCATTCTTGTTTAAGTATTTATTTTTCTGGTATTTTATTGCTGTATTTCTATAGCTGATGTAAGAATCAACTGTGACATTGCTTGGTTTTCCAGAACATGGGTAGATATACTTTTGAATAAGTTTCTAAAGGATATGGGAATAAATTTCAAATTTTGAAACTTCAGGAAGAATTCTGGGGCTCTGAAAAGAGAAGTTGGTAACAAGAAGCTGTATAATGGCTGTTGGATTTTGGCATTGAAGCCATGTTGTTTTGATTGTGTTGTGAGTTAGACATGATGAAGCTTTGATTTAAGGTGCAATAGTAATGTGTTTAATGTAAAGAATATTTACTTTTATTTCAGAATTTATTGTGTGTGTGTGTGTGTAGCACATTGACACGAGCTTAGTTTAGAGGTATTGTATCATTACTTTTTGGTGATTAGAGTATTTTGTAATTCAACAGCAAGATCTGTCAAGAACCCAGCTAGTTAAGAGTGGTAAATGTTAACAATAGCTAATCATGTTGTTATGGCTTTTAAGAGGAATAATAAGAAACCATAAAGGAAAGCAAAGGAGAATGTTATGTCAACTACACTATCATATCCAGTGTCAGTATGGACTTTCATCTGGTATTGAGCTTCACCAGAAGTGATGACAATGTTTTGCATTTGCTACGACATTAACTCTGTTACTTGTGTTTCTGTTATCAAACTTTACATTGTTTTATCATAAAGTGCTTAATATTAATGGTTTTACTAACAATAATTCCTAAGTATTGTTAAACAAATGATAGGTAATTGTTAAAATTAACTGTTTTGCACCATTTATGATAGCTACTATTGTAGGACTGGGCATGTTATGGATTTTGCTGATTGATTAATCATCTGGATCATTTATTACATTTTTAATAAATGATTATTTTCATATGAAAGGTGTGTGTGTGTATATGTGTGTTTTGTTTTTTTTCATTAGTTAATTCAGTTTAGAAAGCAGATGAAAACTTTTTATAACATTTCTTTCAGTATAATACAAACGTTTGCTGTTTGGCATATCACTGCTATTGAAATGACCCCATATTACCTTTTTTTTTAACTTGTGCAGTAATTTATTGAGGTGTGTAAACTAAATTGTGAAAACATATTTTCCTATCACTAATAACAGTACTAATGTTTTTATATGAAACAACATTATTGCAGTGAGAAATTATAGAGTAACCTGGTATCCAAGTTATTTGTGTATGTTGTGTGAATATCATAATCTTAAAAATAATGTTTAATAATAAGGATTTGAATCATGAGACTATATTGAGGTCACTTAACTTACTCATTAAATCTACCTAAACCCTACCTGTTTTATTTTTATCTTAAATCATTTCTGTATCTAATCCTCCCCACACACCCACACATAAACAACAACTTATAATGAAGTAAGCTATATCTCCTGATACCATGAGAGTGGTATTAAATATTTAAGTTAGTAAAAACTACAAGCTTAATATTAAAGCTTCATTCCACATCTTAAAATCAGAGGCTGTTTTTATAGAAAAGTAATGGCAGTTCCATTCTATCTTCTACCTGTCAACTTCCCTGATGCAACTTTAATGGAAACATATTTTTGGTGTGATTAGAATTCATTGGTGTAAGACATTAACTGTCTTATGGAATGATATACAAGAGTAGAATAAGGGAAAAGCCATTGTTGAAAGCAGCTAGATCATAATAGGAAGGGAAATAAAGTTTTCACTAATACTGTATCAGAGTTAATAATCATTTTTAGTAAAGTGTGAATGACTTTTTTTGTCTGTAATAGAACTGGAATTACGATACCTTTCCTGTCTTTCAACACTATCTAGTTGTAAACAGAGTATTTACTTTAGATTTGTTTTTGGGCTAATGTTATTTCCATTCATTTATGAAGTTAAAGTTATTGATATATGTTTCTAAAATTCTAAGTAGAATTGATATCTTGATTTATTTGTTTATAATTTTAAAACTTTTCCAAGTCTTTTATGTATTAGAAAAAACTAATAACTAAAAACAGTTATATTTCATGTTAAACATTTTAGTTGGGTAGCAAGAAAATAGAACTTTTACCATTTTGAGGAAATAAAATGTTCTGACAAATTGTCATGTTGAAGAGGTTAATTTGAGTATTTTTTGATGCAGACTGCAGAAGAGGTTCTGTTCTAACAGCATACAACTTGCTATAACATCTGAGAAACATTTTGGCGATATGAGAAGTCTCGTAATATTTAACTATTGTACTTGAGTTTTCCAACATTTAACTTCATTTGCAAGTAGATATACATAGAAGATAATATAGTTAAACATACTTTTTCTTAGAGATTAAGGACAGCAAGGAAAAAAATGTCATTTACACTTTGTATACAACTTCACTTCATTTTTTGGTAGTTTTACGTGTACAGCTGTTTGATATAAAACTGTCAATTGTTTGTTTATCTGTGGTAAATGGTTAAATCATTTTTGCTCTTATTTATAAATATTTATTTATTATAAACTGTTATAAATATTTTGCAACCTCTTCATGGGGCATGGCATGGCCTGGTGGTTAGGGCACTTTAAATCACAATCTGCCAGCTATGGAACCAAAACTCATCACTGAACATATTTGCCATTTTAACTATGAGGATGTTATATTATGAAAGTCAGACCTACTATTCATTAGTAAAGAGTTTGTGGTGAATAGCTGCTTTCCTTCTCATCTGTCACTTGAAAATTAAAAATTGGAAACAGCTAAGTGGCTACCACTTATATTCTTCAACTAACTTTGTACAGAACTTGTATGAATAAGCAAACAAGTTTTACTTTAGAGACCAGGGAACTCCTTCCTTGCTGGTCAAATGAAGCAAGTTTCAGTTCTGTACTGATATTTTTTCCTAAATTGTTAATGCTGTTTTAATTTGTAGTACATTTTGATAGAAGTGCTTTCCTTTTTATCCTACACTGAATGTTTTTTGATGTTGAAAATTATTTCTATTTCTATAGACACTTTGCAGAATATCTCTGAAAATATAACCAAACTTGTGGATTACAGTGAGAGTAATCTAATAAAATTCACCTTCTTGAATCAGTTTCCAGTATTTGGCTGACTTAAAATAAGAAAACTGTATTATTTTATCTATGTATTAAAATTATTTGAATCTACTTATTAGTGGAAATCTGTTATTGTTTATTTTCTGTTTATAATATTTTTGTAATGTAACGTAACAACCAGTTTCCATACTTTAATAGTTTTGAAGTATTTAATTCCTTAAACTGTAGATGATGTCTATTTCTTTTTCTCTCCACTTTCTCTAGATTTAGATAGGAAGCTACATGAACTAGACTTAATGAAGAAATTAGGTAGTTTGTGGATGTACATCTTACCTACCAATATGTTTGAATTCAAGCAACCAACTGTTGGGTCCCATCGAGCTGCATATCTGCAATCATCTTCATGTAAGTATCCAGCTTATAACTTGTAACACAGGGTTGGTATATTTGTACTCATTTGCACTCATTTAAAGTCTTTATAGATTTAATACTTAAAACATTTTGTTAACAAACATACTTCTAATACCCTGGCACATTCAAGAATACTTGAAACAGGATAAAGGTTACACTATATGGAACATAAATGGCTGGATATCAGTTTTTTTTTTACTGATAAATCCAAATTTTGTATTTAGTGTATTGACAAGTAAACCAGGTCTGGAGACAGTGTGGTGAACATTTCTTGTAACAACATGTTACATAATGCAACAGGTATGAAGGATGATCTGTAATGGTGAAGCTTGTGTCAACATATTCATGTAATAAAGAACAGTAATCTAGCTGCAATTGGATATTTAAATCAGATTCTTCATTTAGTTTTGTAACTTGGCCAAATATCAGTTTAGTTTACAACAGTGGACACTCACACTAAGCAAGGACCATTACTGCTTATCTTGAACAAGTGATCAGGAGAATGGGTTTGCCAGTAATATCTCCAGAGTTGAACTCTATTGGACATGTTGCAGAGAAATAGTAGCCCATTCAGTACAGTCCAGCACTGTGAATATAGAGAACAGCTAATCTTGTTATGGAAGGTATGCATCATATTGTAAGTTCCTTCAAACTTTTGTTTTTACACATAAATCTTCTGCTCCTCTTTTGGAATTGAAAGGTTCCAATACATCTCTTTTACAAATCATTATGTCACCTCTTCATCAATAGGAGCATGATATGCTTATGTTATGCATGTGACTCCCTCTACACTCTTATACCAAACTGTTCCTTCTCGTTTGGCAGCACTTGGGTTCATACATGCTCGTTTATTTTTGTAATATTTCATGTTTGACTTTGTTTCTTCACATTGTTGTTGGTTTTAAATTAACTTACTTTCATTAAACCTGTTTCTTCTGTTAGTATTTATCAGTTAATTATAGTTTTCTTATTTCATGCACTTGAATTTGATGAACCTTTTTGTGCAAAGAATTCCATAATGGATGTTACCACTTAGGGGGTTACACAACCAACCAGCTTTTTTTTTTTTTTTATCTTAAGTGTGGATGACTCAATGGTGGATTTATCTGTTTTTATATGCCAGGGATTGTACATTACATGGGATAACCTTTTGTACTCTGACATCATCCAGGCTTTTTCAGAAAAAATAGATACTGTACAGGATAATTAGAACTTCAATCGTCTTTTTCCACCTCCTAGATTTTCCATTTCCTTCCCATTTCTAATCCAATGAGTCTGCTAGGTCTAATATGGTCTTTATGGCATTTGTGTCTCAGGTTTGTGATGTTTTATCCCTTTCCTCCCTTACCTGATATTTGAGTTCATGCTGATCATTTTGCTTTGTAACTAAACGACAGAATTAGCATTGCACATCCTTTTTGGACTTCAGATCAGTTCACACTTTCCTACCATCATGTTGACTATCAATTTTTAGTTCAGCAGTTGTTAGGATCTTTAATGCTTTCTTGAAGGATGGCTCTCAAATCATCTGTCAGTCCTGGCCATGCGTAATATTTTTGCTTGCCTCTTACCCTCACCAATCTATTATGGTATATTTCTTTCATATACCTCCTATCTCCTATCTGAGGGTCTCATCAGAAATCCTGATAGGTTTTCTAGCTATACCCTTACCTTTCTATCTCCCACTTTAGCCTGCATATTGTCTTCTGCTGTGGTGTTACATGTATGGTTTCTTTATTGCTGGGATTTTATAGATCATGATGCCTTACTGACTCATGGCTGTTTACCCTCAACATATCTTAGGAATTTATATATGACCCCATTTCTGAGACATTACATTTTTGATATGGTCTTTCCCAGGAACTGTAGAGCCTTTTGTGTCATTGGTCCAATGACAGTCAATCCTTATGAACGTTATAGCCCATTTATGTCAGTCAGAGCCTCGTATACCTCCAAGTACCATTTCCCATCCTTCCCCTTTCCACTTGTCACCTGTCTCTTGCACTTGTGGTACTTCTTAACACTTTCTTTGGTAACATAACCTCTGTCACTATCAGTACCAGTGAGTTCTTTTGCTTTTGGAGATAGGGTCATCAATGATATTTCTAGTCCATTTTGGTTATGCCCATGTGATATCCCTTCAGTGGGTGCTTCATAATTAATGGGTCCTTGCTCAAGATCCTCTTTACACCCTATTTCCCTTTTTTTTTTTCTGCGAATTGATCTGCTTTGGTGGTTGGACAAAGCCTGTACTAAGGTTGGAGTGTTGCTTCCTCCCCCTCATCCAATCACCATCAGCCTGCAGACACAGTGCTTTACATGTCAATGTCCTTGAATTTCTAGCTATATGCTGGACATTGCATCCTTTCTTCCTTCTTTCTCGTCTAACATTGTTTGGTGGTGGCATACATCAACTACCAAAGGGACAACTGTTCAGTGATCTCTTGTACTGGGTGTTTTCAATCTTGATTACAAATTGTCTTTCTCAACCCATCTGATTTTTTTTTTTGCCCACAGAGTGGGCATTAAATAACCCTAATTTTCAGGGGTCTTTATCATTAGTGGAGTTCTCCCTATATTGATGCTTTTGCTATGAGCCTCAGCAACACGTTACCTATCTTTTGGTCATCTGTACCTCATACCCCAGGATCTGTCAATCAATTCCTCAACTAGGATTTGTCACACAGGTATCTTTTATATGTACCCACCCATATGATTGCTTTGTTGGCTAATTTCTCTCATCCACTCAACTCACTGCCAGTACCTCCTGATTGCTTCTTATTGACCAGCTTAGCCTTAATTAAAATGACTGCTCCTTTCCCCTCTTTTACTTTGTCTCTACCTTCTTTATCAACATTAGTCACGTGTCCTTCATATCCCCTTCATGTACTCTTCCATGGCTTCACACACTCTCCATTGAGAAGAGGTGTTTCACAAGATCACTTGCAGGTTCATAATCTCATATATTTTGCTTAATAAATATGCTCATCTCAGACCATATCACCCATAAACTACATGGGTAAAATACAAGGAGATTGCTGCCAACCCTTGCTGTGCCTGGAGTGAAAAGCTTGGTATGGTCTACCATTCAAAATGAGGTTTTGTGGTTACCCATTGCACTGTTTCAGGTGATGACATTTCTAGGGACTCTCCACCACATTGTCACCCTTCTTTTGTTGAGAGTAGTATGGGAGTTCTTACCATTTTCCAATTTTAAGCATCTAGGGAGGTGGACCATGGAGGCACCCTGCTGGAGGAGTTCCACACAGTAACCATTCAGTTAAAGAGAAGAATGGTGGTGTTCTGAGGGTGTCCTATTTGCAATAACGAGTAAGAACAGAGAGGTACGAGAATGCAGTTCTCCCCTTCGATTGGGAGCCCTTATCCTACCCTCACATGGATGCAGGTATCCCATAGGGTGGCTTTGGATTTAAAGTGAACCAGTCAACATAAGCCCTAACACAGGTTTCAGATTGTCTAACTACCTGTCTTGATTTTCCTCTGTCTGTGTTGTGGGCTACAGTGACAGTACATATGATTGTTGTGGTTCTGTTCTTGGCTATCCCTTGTCCTTTCTTCTTACAAGAATGTTATTGCCATTTGAATGGTCCTGGCCTGTTTCATTGTCAGAGAATTGATTGCATGAGATATACATCCTATTAATACTGAATGTTATGCTCCTGGATTGATAGCTCAGAGTAGTTTTCAATCCCCCAGTTCTTGGTTTGAGGTGAATACAGTATGATTTTCATCCTATCCCCAACAGATAAGTGAGACATTCAAGTTCTCAGTAGAGGCTTACTAATTCGTTTCACATTTTCTTCTCCATTGTCTCACATACTGGTTGGCTTTCCACTTCCCAAGGATCCTCTTCATCCATCCATTAAGCTCAAGCCATCTAGGAACTACAGTACTAAAAGAACATAGTGCATCAACTTATTTCTTGAGGGATTTTAGTTCCAGCTATTTGTAGTTCTAAGAGATGTGTGATTGATGATCTATCATTGACCTATCTCATCTCTTTTCTCCAGCCTCCTTGATTTACAATATAGTCGTTTCCTTCTCTTCAGTAGCTCTTTTTTATCTGGTCTTTGGATGACAGAATTCAATGTTGGTGATGCCTGTCTTCATTTTCCAATCACAAAGTCTTCATAGGGTTATCCCCATTTCATGCAGGACAACCACCTTTTTCAGTTTTTGTGCTCTTCCAGCTGGCCTCACAACTGCTTCATACATTTTTTGCCAGACAGTCAGATCCTTTTCCCATTATCTTCTCTCATTGGGCATTCACACTTACCATTACATGAACAACTAGCTTCTTCCTTCTCCCCCTACTACTTTGCAGAACTTCACACTCGAAGTTTGTGATAAGAAGCTGTGAGAACTTAATTTTTTATTGAAAAGGACAACATTTTTATCCAGCAGTTGGTATTATTTTATGCCTGATATTTATGTGGTACATTCCATAATGTCAAGGATTGATTACTTATTAACACAGTCCATTCAACATTCTTTGTTAGGTGTTTTATTTAAAAAAAAAAAAAGGCTTTCTTATTGTCAGTTGTCTCTCGGGCAAAGTTTTTATTCTTCTCATCTCACTGTGCAGAATGTCTTTCAAATTCTGACATGGTTGTTTGACAAAAGTTTAATGCCTTTGTCTATTGCCCTGTATAAATGTATGGCTGCTTTATTGATTACCTTTCACTTTTCTAAGGGAATAAAAACATTTGGATCTCTCATTTCATCAGTACATCTCAAATCTTTTCAGATTATCCATCCTCATTGTCCTTTCCAGGTTCATAATTGGGTTATCACAGTGGTTTTTTTTATGCTTTATGTTGTCCACCTTTTGAACCTATGGGGTAGTGTTTCCTTTATCATGTTTCACTTAAGAGTTTTTTTCTGTTGTTGGATAGCAGACTTCAAAGTTCAAGTGTTTGCATTTCATGTTCACAGGACCCTTTATCATTTCACTTTTTGTATCCAGACTGGGCTTCTCTATCCAAAACTTCAGTAGCTAGAGAAGGAAATAAAACTTTGTCCTATTCATTTTCTTTCCATTTTACATTTATTCAACTTCTTGGATCTGGATCTTTTTTATATTCTGTTTGGACTCCAAAGCATTTTGGGTCACATATCAGCAATTGTTGTATCCAGTGGGATCCTATTGTGTCACATGATTTATTCACTGTCCCTTTGACATGTGGGATTCGTCACTTGGTTGTATGGCTTATCCTGGAATTTCATTGGAGGAATGGAGACGTCCTGTGGTCTCATCTAATGAAGATCAACATACAGAGATGTCCTTGGTAGCTCAGTTGTTTAGCTTTTGGATAAAATTATATAAACTGGTATGTGAGCCTATTTTAATAACTCTATATGTCACTATTTACATGATTTAATGGATTCCTTCTTAACTGAAGGCTGTTCATGGTTATTCCACAAACCCCAACTTGATTGTGACAGAGGTGAGTGACATCATTTATTCTGTGTCATTCTGTTCGTTTTCAGGGACCCTCTCATCATTATCATTTAGATGCTACTTATTAGCAAGTGTTGCCTGTCAGATATGCCCTCACCAAATTTGCACTAGTTACCAGTGGACTGATAAATAATATTCCTGTTAGCAGTGAACTCTGTTGAGGTAGGGTGTTCTGTAAGACCACCTTTTAACTTTCTGGGCAGTATACAGTTATTTAGAACTATACATAATTTACAATATTGGACTGCTATCCATTGAATAAAGCATAAATGTATTTTCCCCATCCCTGCTGACTCATGAATTGAATAATATGGGGTTGGTTTGCTTTTAAAAATAGGGAAGATATTTCACCTATTGCACCATCTTTGGAGCATCATTTTTTGGGACTTCCAAAGTGAGTTTGTTCCATTTTCTTGCTGAGTGGTTTTTGAACATTTTATTCCACTCAAGGAGTAAAGGACAAAGCTGGATACTCTCCCATCCATAACCATGGATGGTGTGCCTATGTGTTTTATAGGAGCAGATTCAACCCATGTGGGAGCCTCCTTGTAATTCTTATTTAGGAGATGAAGCTTTGCTATCCAGTTATATTGAGCATGACCTTCTTTTTATTTTTACATTGCTTTCTATAATCATGTCAGAAGGTTCTTAACTTTTCATAATTCGTAGAGTGTCTAGTCCTTGAGACATTGGTTAAATTTCACATGTTTACATCCTCTTTGTAATTCCTGGGGTGGGGATGTTGCTGTGCCTCTCAGGTTGAGGGGTTAAGATTTTGGTTCATAATTCCAGGCAAGATGTCTTTTTTTTTTTTCCTTAGGTTGGGTAAAGTATGTATGACCCCATGATTTTATGTTCACTGTTTTGTATTCTGTGATTCTTCAGGTTGGGGAGAGGTTTGCTTACTTTTTGTAAATCCATTGGCTGTCATGCAACATTCTGTAATTTTCATGTTCTGTCATTGGACCAATATTTCTGAGTTCAGTTTGTTGCATTTTGTAGTTCTTCAGGTTTTGGTGAAGGTTTTCCAACTTTTATGTTGCTTCCCTTCTTATAATAATTCCAATAGCTTCACGTGCAACAACTGGTAAATTTCTGGTTGGGATTCCTTAATATCATATTACTATAATATGATTGTATCACACTCAAGTCCCCATTCCTTAGCTTCTATACCTTAAATCTAGCTTTGGGTCCTCAGTCCTATAGTTTCAATGGCAAGACATGAGACCTCATCTGCATTTTTTTATCCTGTACAGTTCCTTGAGCACCATATTTTAAATCTAGTGTGTTTGATATTGCAGGATTAACCTGTTTTGGAATAGATGTCCCTCCTTACATGTTTTCTACAAGGATACTTTCTGTGTGAATTCCTTTTGATGGCCTGTCTATCTCTTCATTGTAAGATTCTAGCTAAAGTGGAAGTGGAGTTGTGTTTTGCAGCTTTACATTTTCCTATACCAAAAATGTATTTCAGTAATACTTATCTTCTCTTAAGCTATATTCACCTTTCCACCACAAAATGGCTGGTGTTTGGTCTGATAATTTTGCCTATTTCCAAAATGTGAATAAGAAGTAATAATAGAGCTTACATACAACTCTGGTTAGAGGGTACATTGATGTAAATGGAAACAGCCACGAGATTAAAATTGCTGTGGGTGATATAGTGGGGTATGAAGACTGGAGAAAGAGGTATTATTCATACCAGTACTTAGATGGGTAAAGAACAGAAACTTATGTCAAGATAAAGTTAAAATGGAGAAGAGGTAAAGTAAGTATTATTAGAAATACATATTTGGTATAGAAGGCAAATGTACTGTGTCCTTGCATATAAATTATCGTGCTATAACCCTCCACCAATAGGAGTGTAATACATGCTCCTAATACCATTTACTCATCTGCTTTAAATTGAAGCAATACATATTAGTTGGATTATAAAGGTGGAGAAGTCTTTCCTTATACTTAACCAATATCTTGTCTACTTTGCATTGTTTCTTAACAACTAACCCAATTGGGCTCAACTTTGTTCATGATGTCTACATTTGAAGTTTTGTTGTTTCTGGGGACTTGAGCTTCCTTGTGTTATAGTTGTGTTTCCTTCTGTTTTGTTTTGTGTTTTGTGATCAGTGGAATTATGCTCGGGATCTCTTGTACTCCTTCATTACTATGCCTCTTCCTATTCTAGATTATTTCCAGTGATAGTTGAACAAAGTCAATACTACAATGGAGGTGCAGCTTTTTCTTCCTCTTCCAGGTTTGCATCTGTTCACCAATACTTCTGTTAGGTGTTTTGTGACATAGGCCAATCATCAGAAAAATCTTGAACAGTAACATTTTCAAACAAATATTTCTTCCATATCATCATCGTAGAGCTTCTGGCAGTATATCTTTGTTCAGAATAAATTGATTATGATCCATTCCATCAACTCCATTTTTGTTTTGTGTATCTATTGCCAAGGGGGATACCTGTTCATCCCCAAGACTTGGTTGTGGGTGCTCTACATCAGAATTGGACCAACCAGTAAATAACTTTATACTTATTCCCCAATCTGGCTCTTTTCCAGGGAGATTTCAGTCATCTAATCCACTCCATGTCAGGTCTTTCTAGTTGCTCATTTCTAATTGGCATAGCCTTAGTTTTCAATCTTCTGCTCCAAATAACTCTTCCTCTGATACCATCCCTCCTTTGTCAACATTGGTCACTAATCATTTATCTTACCATTCACATTCTTTGTTTTCACATGTGGCATTTATGCAGTCCCCTGTAAGGAGATCTGGTTTATCCATGTGTGTAGTATCTCTTTTGTTCTGCTCCATTGGTCCTTCCTTCCCTATAGTTTACCAACAGAAGTGGAAAGCCTTCAACTGTTGAATTTCTTCTACTCAGCTTACATTTCCTCACCTAGCTGTTTAATGGTAATGCTCTGTTTCATCCACTGTGTGTTATCATACATCTCATGTTTTGTCCAATACCTTCTGTTTTCCATCCTACCAATTCCTAATTGTTTAAACCCAACCCCTTCAGATTAGTGGTTCTTCTAGAAGGGGGTGTTGATACTGTTTTGCATTATGTTACTCTTTCTCTGTTTGATCCTTTGACCTACTGTTCTATGTATCACCTCTCCCTTAAGCCTAATTTCCTTCTCCTCTTAGCTTGTGGATGTTGTCTGTATGAGATGTTTTCTATACTGTTTCCCACTTCACATATGTTTTTTTTATTCTAATCAATCATTCTTGTCCAACAGTTCAGCAACTTGTAAGGGGAATTCTTTGTTTATGCCAAATTTTTCTTCTTATGAGTTACTGAACTGTTGGGCAGGAATGGTCCATTTATGCTCTTCATTGTTAATTCTTGATCCCACCTCTTCATTCAGTAGTTGCTTTCTTCACATTGTGATCTTTCTCTTTTTACCTTGACAGACTGTGTTCATCAGCCCAAGGAGGCTGTAACCATCCGTGTTTCCTTGGGTTGTACCATCACTCTTTGTTCTCTCTACCTGCTTCCTGAAGAGACCTGTAATCAGTCAGAATTGATGTCTTCATTGAGCAGTTACCTTCCCCTTTTTACTATTGGGGAGGATCTTAGTAGACATAATACCCTCTGAGGTGGTGCTAGTATTGATGGGGAAAGAGTCATTTTATAGAGCATGTGCTCTTTGACTACAACCTGTCTCTCTTCAGTACTGGTTTTTATACATATTTTCATGCACCTAGTCAGTCTTTTACTGCTATAGATCTTTCTATCTGCTCCCCTTCACTTTTCACTTACTTTTCTTGGAGAGTCGACAGTAGTCTACGGAGCAGTGATAATTTTTCTATCATTTTGAGAGAGACTGGCTATGGTCGATGCCATGTGCCCTGATGGAAGCTGGATTAAGTCAACTGGCCCTCTTTCACTGCTCTTGCAGAATTTGATCCTGTCATTATGTGTAAACCATTGATAGGTGACTGTAACTGACTGTTGTCCAGGCAGCTGCTCAGTGTATTCTTAAAACCTTGACACGTTTCCCACAGTATCCTTATCCTTGGTGGAATCCTGCCGCCTGCCACATGACAAGAAAAGCTCAAAAATGGGCTTGGGATACATTTCTTAGGTATCCCACATTTTTAAACCACACTGCATTTCAGCAAGCCTGTGTATATGCTCAGCTGATCAGATGTCAAAACAGAAGGAATCTTGAATTAAATACACCTTTATCATTTCTTCTACCAGCAGTTCCAAAGTCACATGGGAAAAAATTTGAAAGGTTAATGGCCAGTATACTTCTGCTTTCCTGTGCTTCAAAACACAGGCAAAACAATCACCTCTTTTTCCTTTTGGGCAGATCATAATTATGACTATAATCGCTTCCTTTCACTGGTGGAACTTGAACTAGCTCTTTGTCAGTCCAGCAGTACATCAGTCAGAACTGATGATATTCATTACGAGATGTTTTGCCATCTCTCTCTCCTGCCTGTCTTGCTATTCTTCTGGTTGTTTTTACCAGATCTGGTAGGAAAATGTTTTTCCTAATACTTAGTGCCATGCTATTGTATTCCCTTTTCCTAAACCTGGGAAGGATCCCAAAATTCCTTTGAACTACTGTCCAGTTGCTTTGACAAGCTGTCTCTGTAAGATCTTGGAGAGGATGGTTAATGCTAGTTTTGTGTGGTTCCTCAAATCAAACAACCTCCTCTCACCTGCTCAGTGTAGGTTTCTAAGACAGTTCACCACTGTGGACCACCTGATTCGACTTGAAACAACAATCAGGAAAACCTCTTTCATGTGATAGCATCGTGTTTCTGTATTTTTTTACCTTGAGAAAGCTTATTATGCAATGTGGAGGACCTCCACTCATATGGGTTGCATGACAATTTACTTTTTTTATTATTATTATTGAACTTTTTTTAATGAATCAGCAATTCCAGGTTTGTGTAGGTTCAACACTTTCCCATTCTTTTGCACAGGAACTTGAAGTTTCTCAGGGCTGTGTCTTGAGTGTCATACTCTTCATTATAAAGATTAATGCCATCAGTGGACAACTACCCTGTAGTATATTGAACAGCAGCTACAGACTGTCTTCAATCATTTACTGAAGCAAACTACAGCAAATGGTTTCAACTTTTCTCTTTCCAAAACTGTTTGCATGCACTTTTGCCATTAATGGTGTATTCACCCTGATCTTGAACTCTGTATTGGTGAAGGTGTACTTCCGTGGTCCCTGTTACATTTCCACAGTTGTTTTCTAGCTTTTTAGTTCTTTCTACTTAATATTTTCTTGCCAATAAATTTTTGTTGTATCTTTATTTTATTGTTCAATACTGATTAGCATTTTCTTTTATGGTTATATTTTTTTAACAAAAGCTTTTTAAGTTCTTATATCTGTCTTGTTTCTGATTTATTCCTGTCATATTGCACAACAGAAATAAGTCACACCTTCAATATTCCTTTGAATGCTAAGCACAACACTGAGGGTTGTCATTATAGTAAGTTACATAACCATGATCTCATTTCACTTTTTCTTACACTTATTTATTTTCTGTGTGCTCTTAGAGTAGATCCTCTTTTTTAAATGCACATAAGTTAAAGGGTCTGTTTTTCTTTTGTAAATGTAAGCAGTGCTGTGTGCAATGTGTAAAAACAGCGATTTTGTGTTTCGTGATGAGATTTTTTTTCATTGTGGTGGATCTTCTTTTCTTTGTGGTTCTTACTATTTATTTAATTGATGTTGCATTGTATGAATCCATAAATGTCTCGTTGAAGGTAACAGGCCATTTGTTGATCTAGATTTATTTTTTGTTTCTGCAAGGTTTTTAACCGGAAGATGACCTAAGAAGGTTGTAACATTGTTCTCTACTTTATTTTAATAAAGTTTTAATACCCCTACCAGCCATCTTGATATACAAGGAGCAACTTTTTTTCTGTTTAAAAACTTTAAACCTCTACAATAAACACACAAAAAAAAAAAAGCAAATCTGTATAAACAATAAAATTGCCTAGTTGATTATCTGCCTGCACCAATTTATGATAATATCAAAGACACCTGCTAAATTACCTGCTTCGTAAAGCTTCTTTGCATCCTATTCTGTCATAATGCACACATTAACATGATTTAGGCAATGAATTTATAAAATAATTAATTTTCCTTCATGTTAACTAATGCATTTAGTATACTGATTTATGTGGGTATTGTATTACCACTCAATGTGTAAATTAGAAATGAAAATTTGGTAACCTGCATTTCAGATTCAGCCACGTCAAATTCACAGAATAAAATTAGTTACCAACTTTTACCCAAATTGCCTGTAGTTTATTTTTTCTATCCTCTTTTTCTGGTTTCTACACCAGGTTATGATAGAAGGAATTATGTTAAACTGAGTTCTACATAAGATTGTTTGTTTGCAAAGTTTGAGCATGATCAGTTCATTCTGGCTTATCTATGAACTGTAAATTATATCAATATCTTGCAGATTTAAAGTGAGCACTAATAAGTACTAGTTTTGACCTCTAAGGTACAATTTAGAAAACAAAATGATTATGCAGTTTTTTTATCAGTTTCCATACAGAACTTTGTAATGTTCCTTAAAATGTATGACTAAATAATACTGATTTATAAATGTTATATATAATAACTAAAAACCTGGTTCACAAAAGTCTGTTTTGACAAAAAGATATTTAACTTTAGTCAAGTTTTTAACTTGAAATGAATTGTACTTGTAAAAGAATTGATTTTTTTTAATAAATATTAATAAGTAGAAAATTTATTCCAAAATACTTTAATTATGGCCATCTTGGAAATGTTATGTAGCTTTCCATAATGGTGTTGTTTTATGTGTACTTTTGAATTAACATAAAATTTTATTGCTGAGTACTTTAATTAAAACTGAATGCCACAAGACAGAAATGTTTGTTCTATTGTTTTATGCAACAGAAAGTTAAGCATGTACATCTACATATTTTGATACATTTATTTACAAAATAATGGGAGAAATATGTTGTCATCACAGCACTGTATGTACTGTCTAAATAGTGAAATAAGTGCAGAGTTATTTTATGATTGCAGCTTTTATATACGTAAAGTACATACATTATGTATGTATTATCTGTTTATATTGTAATATATGAACATTGAACAAAACATTTCAGTCTAGAAACATTGAGGTACAGCACTGAAAAAAAAATAACTTCAATTCCTATTGGTAGACTATTAACACTCCTACGAAAAATGGGGCCTAATAGGCCCCAGAGCAACTTGAAAGGTTATTAATATTAGGCTAATAATTTTGTGTTTAAATGAAGTTGCCATTTAAATCCATTAATGAATGGATTAACGAGATTCCCACTGTCCCTATCTACTATCTAGCGAAACCACAGCCAGAGGAACGGGCTTGGAGAAATCAGGACTAGAAACGTCTTTTCGTAGGAGTGTTAATACTTTTAGCATGCTTTTTCTGTTAAGAATTAAAATACTACATTTTAATTCACGTTATTAATATACATCACTAGAAATCTCTAGCACATATTTTTTTTTAGGTATGATTAAAGTATTAAACATTTGAAATGAAATTGTTATAATTGCAATAAAGAATAAATTATATAATTGGACATAAGAAAGCAATACCTTTGCTTAAATATTAAATACAACAACCTCTATTTCATCTTTATTTGTGCATTTCATACTATACGAGGGCTGTTCAAAATATACGCGGACTTTTTGAATTGCGCGGCTCCAGTTGGTTTCAGGGGAATCCGCTTGGTGTCGCTAGGTTTGCACAGATCAGCTGATTACGACGCCATTTCCCGATTGCAGATATCTTCATTTGTAGCCAAACCATTTCTTTTAGAAAATGCCTTGTTCATTATGGAACCTTGATAAAGTTTAGTTGTACGTTTCAAAATGTTCTACTGTTAGGAAAATGAAACCTTAACCAATAAACCTAACACTAGATTTTATAACATGCCATGCAAAATGCTGTAATAATTCTCTTCATGCATTTTATTTATAATTCATTAAAAATTTCCTGGTCTCTACACATACAACCTGAAAACAGTTTCTACACATCATGTTCATTAACAAATACCAAGGATATCTTCATAATTTTAGTTTGTAGGGTTGGTATCAAGATACACTGTGGTAAAAATAATAAGATTATTATTGCAGTTTTTATGTCCAATTACTTAATTTGTTTTTATTACTGTTTTAACCAGTAAATTAGGTTTTAAGTGCTTTTATTTTTGTACCACCTCCAAGTATTAATGTGCTTCCAAACTCTTTAATGTTAGTGAACACAGCAATCCCTTGTATAATGAATTTAATTCATTATATGAAATCCTTCATTATGTGAGTATGGGAATGCATGTTAAAGGCTTAATTCAATCCAAGACCATTGTAAGTTAAATTTTCTTTACCTTAAAAACATAGTTTACAAAATTAAAAATTAAGTATTTAACAAATAAACTTCAAGAACATGGTAAAGAATAATAATATTCATACAGTAAAACAGTTCTTGCCTAAGTGAAGAAGATTGCCTTAGGAGAAGTTGATGGAGAAGTTTTGGTAGGAGAAATTTAAGTTTTGGAAAAATTTTTACCATTATAATATCTGGAGGTTCAGGGGTGTTGTAAAAAGAGATTTTTTTCTGAGTTCCTGGATATTGATTGCTCCAATCTTGACTTCTTTCTCAAGAAGCTATTAAGTGTTGACTGCTGTGCTGCCTTTTGCTTTTCTGTTAACAATTTCTTGAAGTAGGACAAAAGTGTGTCATCAGATTGACATATTTGAAGCTCTTTTTACTTTATGGACGTATTTCTTCACAGTTTTCCAAGAGTTAAAAGTTCATTCAACCCTGCAGTTGTCATATTCAATGAAGCATGTAAGTTCATGCAGGTATTCTGCTGTGAATTGCCTATTGTGAGAATTAACAAGGTCTTTCACATCTTTGTGGTGAACTTCTAGCCCCATAGATTTACTAAGGGAAATAATTTCTTGTTGTACAGCAGCATCATTTTCAAACCTTACGTCTTGCTGGAAAATGTATATGTATAACTATGCTTATATTTCAAAATCATAAATTTTAATACAATATCTTGTTTCTTTTCACATAACAATGTTTTTTGTTCAGTGCTGTGCTGTCCTCTAGAGCATGCTAATAAGTATGGAGTGTAATGTGCTCTCCTGGTATATCTGATTTCCTGTATACTCTAGAACCAAATTTTAACTTCTCAATTTGGCATACTGCACATATACTTAATTTTTGTTCATGTTTGCTTTGGTTTTCAAAGATGATATGGAATAACTATGTTATCTTGATTCTAAAAACTCTCATTGTCAGTTGGAATTATGCATTTACAATTTCAAATTCAACTGCTACTGTTCTTATTTCTACTACTATTGGACCTCACCCTGCAGTTTCTCAAACTTTGGGCTCCACTGTTTCAGCTGAGGAGGTTTTGATCTTAGTTTCACACTAGCTGGAGTTTGTCAAATGGCTTGCTGTGTCTCCTGACTCCACCCTAGACATATAATTTTCTGAAGAACTTGCTCAGGATGATAAGGATGTGGATAGCCTGTTTCTACCTTCACTTTCTTCACTGTGCAATCCTGGGAGACATCAATGAATGTTTTCGGATCTTCTGCCTTCCTTTTTATTTCCTCGGTGTTTCAGGTATGCCACCTTTTGTGTATGTCTTATCAATCCTCTCCTCGAGGTGGATTTCTGTACATTTTGAGGGGACCTCCAAGGAAATATTCTGTATTTTTAGTTTATCTCCTCTAGGATTTGAACATCCACCCATATGTTTGCTATGCATGGTGATTATATGAAAGAGAGAAGAGGATCCTGGCAGTTGTATGGTGTCTAGGACACTGCAACACTCCACTTTGGCCTTGAATTCATGTAAGTGGGTGGCCTTGGGGTAGCCCACTCAGGATTTGTTTGCTAGTCCTATTAGGTTAAGGTCAACTGAGTACTAGTATTGAGAATTCTCAATTGGTATTGTGAACTCTGTCTGATTTGGTGTTTGAATATAGTACTCGCAAAATCCTAGCATTGTAGTGCATCTCCTCATAGTACTCTTATGATAGATGGGGTCAAAGGGCTATGAATCTTTTTCTTGTGGTCTTCTCACCACCAAATAAAAATAAAATTGTAAAAAACAAACATTTAATTGGTAAGTGACTGAGTATTTAAGCTAACCATCCTGTAAAAAAAACAAAAACATTTTAGTTGTAGATGACTTCTAATATACTCTAGTCCTACTGTTCTCACTATTAGATATGAAATATTTTGTAAGGAATAAGGAATGTCTTTACTTTGAATTTTTAAAAATTCATCTTCTTAAAACATTTCCATATCTGAGTAACTCTAAGTTACTCAATTGCCCAGTTCACAAAATGTAATTATTGTTGCATTCAATCAAAATTCCTTTTTTTTTTGTAACCTAAATATCATTATTCGTTATTTTCATATTGAGCAAAACTTTGAACCTAATATAACAATGGTCACTTGCACCCAGCTGTTCCTCAATTTCTACTCTCTCTGTTGTTTCTATGTTTAAAGTTAACAACAAATCTAAAATAGTATTGTTTCTACTAGGTTCCTTTACTAATTGGTGAAGAAGACCATCTTAAACAGTTTCCAAAAACCTTTCTTCCTCATGGTGTGACTATAGCATTTCTCAGTCTGTATGCCTGAAGTTAAAATCACCTATAATTATGACTTCATTTAATTAACAGCAGAAATCTTAATATCATTATAAAGGTTCTTTTGAATTTCATCAATATCATCTAGTGGTTTGTAACATACTTCCATAATGTTTCCTTTTATATCTGTTAAAAGAAACTTGTATAAATTAAAGTTCCTTTGATATTCTTAACTTTAACAGGATATAATTCATATTTTATATATAAAGTCACTCCTTCCCATCTCTTCAGTTCTCTATCCTTGATAGATAGCTCATAACTCTGTATTTCAAAACAATTTCAGTCAAAATTGTTTGTTTAATCAAGCTTCAGTTATTCCTATTAAATCAAAATCCTCTATTTCTGCTATTGCTTTGAACTTATCTATTTTGTTTCTTGTACTTCTAGCTATTGCAGTTGTAAACAAATTTGCCTACTTTTATAACAACTCCTGCACTCATTTTTTATTCTGAACTATTCTCTGCCTCTTATTCTTTTTGCATTTAATTTTTTCTGGTTCTCACCAATGTTTAGTCCTAGTTTAAAACTTCCCTTACAGCTGAGTTAATAGCCCTAGCCAACAAGCCTGCTTCTATCTTATTTAAATGTAAACCATCCATTTTATAAAGCTCCCTTCTTTCATTGAACTGATCCCATGAATGCAATCATCATATCTTCTCATCATTACATATTAATCTAAGCTTAGAATTTAGCCCTAATAACCTTTTTATAATTTCATCACCACAATTATTTCTATGGATACTTATAGCATTTTTATCTATGTATCTTTATCAACCCATCATATTTATTAATTAGCTACTATTATACACTTTTTCCTCATGATTAGCCCTTACGTGCACAAAAGAACTGCATCTTTGTTGGTCTCTATTATATCTCCTGCTCTGACAGTTATATCCTCCACCTGTGCCTCTGATTAGTATAATCTAATTCTTTTTTCCATATTTATTCCACAGATTATCCAATCCACATGGTTTGTCATTTTGTATTAAAGGTCTAATTAAAGTTTTGAATTAATTTTTATATCTTGCCTTGTTGTACAGATAGTATTAAAAACAAGTACATAAATTCATTTTTAAGAATTAGTTAAACTTAAATAAAATATGAAGATATTTTTAATGTCTCATCATATAAATAATTTCAAAGAGAAGGCCATGTAGAATGTAGTCAACCTGTAATAAGTGTGCTAATTATTGTGTTTACAGCTGCAGTTTCCTTGAGTGTTGAGCTCATGAGAGTTGTTAGCAATATAGTGGAAGAAAAAACTCTCAGGAAATTATTCTTGCCTACATCAATGCCCTTAAAGCAAGTATGTATTTACAGTTATTTTTAAAATATTCACAAAAAGTAGGAGTATTCATTTTCAGAAATAATTTGTGATAATTAATATGAATTAAAATACTTGAAAAACAAAGGCTAGTTCAAAAGATTTTTTTTAATGTAGAGAATGGTGAAAGTTTTTGTATTTTTGAATTATTAATATTAACTCCTGTTTTAAACCCTTGAGTGTATAATATAATATATATGCTTTTTAAGAAATGTTTTATAATTGTCTACAAAAGGCTGACTTAGCCATGGTTTCATCTTCTTCACCAACTTGGATCCAGGGTACACATTTCTGTACTTTTATCTCAGTCTCTTTTAGTTCAACCTGATACATCTTTCTCTTCTACCTGGGAGTTTCATCCCTTTGTCTTCATATACAGGATTTATTTTGTCCCACGCTGATTATTCAAGTTTCTCTAAGTGCATATCTCTTCTGTTATTTGATTCATCTTGCCTTTGTACTCTCTCTGGCTGTCAATGAAAGTGGCATGGTTTGTGCTGCTGTTAATCACTGAGCTGCCCTTGTGCTGCCCACAGTTTAGCTTTCCTTACCTAAGATAACTCAAAGCTAGTAGCATGCACAAAATCTCAAAAATGACAGGAATAGCTACTGTGTAAAGAGAGGTATTTATTAGAAATGTTTTGAGGGAAGGAAATTGTAAACATTGTCTCACCTGCAATTTTTCAGTTACTTAACTATTTTTATTTATTTACATATATATATATAAAGCTATTTTGTACCAGAAAGTAATAGAACTTTCTCACTGATTCTCAAACATTTACATAAAAATGTTTAAATATTTTTTTTAGAAAAAGGTAAAATGTTTAATATATTAAATTAAATTGACCCACCTCTAATTCACAGCAATGTTAATGCCATAAGTATTGCATCTGTAACTCCAGTTACTCAAATACTTTGTGATAAGTCAAGGGAATCAAATAACCATAACTAATTTTATTTACTAGGTAGATTTAAAATATTAGGCAAAAGTAAAACATAGTGTTTTTAGGTGTTCTTTGAATAGCCTAAATTTTAAATCCAAATAACATAAAAAGTAGGTTAACATGAATTGATTTTGTGGAATAAAACTTTGGATAAATATAACTTTATCTTCACAACTTTCAATTTCAAAAGGTTTTAAGGAATTTATAAAACCAAAATGAGGTTTATACATATAGTATTATGTTAACAACTAACAACAATGCCTAATTTCACATTCACTATACACTGGTTATGTTTCATGTATTATACCAATCAGTCTTTTAATACTAAGCTATATGTCACTGTAATCAAATTTGCAGTATTTTTTCATATAAGAGAAGAGACTTCCATTCTAATTGGATTAATTAATGTAGAACATTTAGTACTAAAATGGCCTAAATAATTGGTTAAAATAATTTAAATATATTATGTAACTGATTAGGTTAATTAGGCTATAATTGGGTGAATTCAAAACTTGTGTTTGATATGAAAATAAAAAAGAACAGTTCATAACCAACATTTCAGTTTTGTTTTGTCAAAATTAAACTTATTATTAAACAGATGTCTGTTTTTTATTTTTTTTAAGTTGTTATTTTTACTGTTATTTGCATGTTCATTTATTTTAAATATCAAGAACAAAAATATCTTTCTCTAGAAAATTCTAACTTTAAAACAATAAAAAAGGCAGTCAATTCTGTAAAAAGTATTTGTTCATAAGAGGTTTAAGTGCCCTAAATAATACTAACTTTGAAAACAAGTTTCTAAAGTCTAGATGCATTTTTAAAGCATCTGGAAAAGGTTAAGAAATGAAGCTTTACAATAGCAATGTTTGATTTACATTCTTATTGTTTTATTAGGCTAGAAATAATTGGTATTTGCTGGGGCTTTAACTGAATTTCTTAGATTTTAGCTGTGTTTAGGTATTATGAAATCAAATTAATTAGATTAATAATTCTATCAAATAACAACAGTGACAAGATTATTTAATACTAAATGGTAGTGTTGAGATATCTGACTGCTTTTATTCATTTATTTAAAAAAAAAATAGAGAATTTCATACCACCACCCCCATGATTGGCATGCACTTATACAACATTAAATGATAGTTATTTCTAAAAACAATTGTAAGAGCATTCGGCCTTCTGTACCTTTCCTCAAGCTACAAGCCTGCTAATTCAACATTGAAAGTGTAGTTATTAATTCCTAAAAAAAAAAATAGAAAGGGTGAGCCATATTCTTAGATTCCTCCCCCAGTCCTGTATTGGCTTGTACAGCATTAAATATTAAAATTATTAATTTCTAAACAAAAATTGATAGAAAGATTTTGGTACCTGGACCCTTTTCCTAAAACTTCATCTGCTCATACAACATAAAAAAAAAACAACTATTAATTCAGAAAACATTGGTAGAATCTCAACCCCCGTTGAACCCTCCCCTGAATTCGGGCCTGATTACATAATTTTAAAGAATACAGTTACACATTTATAGAGTAGAGACATAGCACAATGTTTATAAAAATTGAAATTTATACTTTATTTAGCTCTTTTGTAGCCAGAGTGATGGTAAGGGGTGCTGCCACTCATATTCCTTTTTTTCTAGTCAGCACTAACAGTTCAAAATTAGTAGCAGTGGCAGATAGCTTTAGTAGCTTTACAGTAACAAAGTGATGGTAATCAAGTTTAGTGGCAGTGAGAATCAAACCTGAGTTCCTCAAATCATAAGGAAATCCTCTTTCCCATCCTACTTTCACTATGTAGCTTTGTACCAAATAACAAATAAACATAATGCTAATATTTCAATTAGTGAATTTGTTTTTTAATTTAATTTAATTTAATTTAATTTTTTTTACAACTGATTTAATTGTATTTTCTTTAATTAGTTGTTGGAATAATTGAGAACTGTAATAATCAGAAATACTAATTTCAATTAGTTGATTATTTTCATGGCATTGTTTGGTTAATTATACTTTTTATTGATTGATGCTAGTGATGTAATCACTGCTCAGAGATAATTGAGTAAACCACCCAGTTCTATTTATAGATGATTTAATCATAATTTTCAGCTCTTGGAATAATAAAAAACAGTAATAATCAGAAACTAATTTTGGTTAGTTGATTATTTTCACAATGTTATTTGAAAAGAGAAGACATTAGAAAACTAAGTATTGATAATACTGTGGATTTTTAATGTTATTTGGCTTTATTATTTTTATTTTCAGAAATTATATTTAAATAACAAAAATTTAATAGATTTAGTAAGACTGGACTAAATTGTAGGTATGAGATTTTTTTTAGATTTTAGAAGTGTAATGTACTATAACGTTAAGTTAGGCTTAGTTATAATTCAGCTTGTAAAATTGTAAGACACGTTAATCTTCTTTTTATTTAACAAATAATCTTAAAATTAGTTAACTGTCAGTCTTAGACTTAACAGTGTTAACAACAGGCTACTGGTATTTAATCAGAGTAATGAATGTTTATTTTAATTTTACAAATACAAAGGTTAAGACTAGTTCATGGGTTAAGTATTCCTATTTTGTTAGGTGCAACAAATGGGTTTTATTTGGGAACTAAATTACTGTACACTTTTAAGGAAGCTAATAGTGAGGATGTTCAATTTATATCTAAAATTTGCAGGTTGGAGAAAAAGTTAGAAATTATCTTAACTGAAGTTGAGGAAATAGATAAAGAGAAGTATAAACTGTGGGAAATAACAGCAGGACTTCAAGGGGAGCTTGAACTTTTACATGGAAAGAAGGCATCAGCTAAGATTAACAATGACATTCAGAAAGTTAGAAAGGGTAGTATTAGGATTAAAAGTAGTGAACTTAGTTGTAAAGATCCTATTCTGTTGAACAACAGATTTCAACCCTTGGCTTATGTGGATAAGGAAGTATTGGAGGGAGGGAAAGCAAAAGGAATAGAGAAGAATATGGATTATGAACTTAAAGAATTATAGGTGATTCCTTTACATGGCTTGGATAGAATAGTCTGTGAGGTAAATAGGAAGAAAAGAGTCAAATTATGCTCCACTGGGACACAGGTGGATGACAACTGATAGAGCAAGAGATGTAATGAAGGGGACTGGTAATGATTGCAATCTTTTTTGTACACTTAGGAGCTAATGATATAGGGAAGAGTAAGTCAAAGGAGTAATTAATAAGTACAAGGAGTTGGTAAAAGCATTGTAAAGCTCAAAACCATAATTTAATAAGGGATACAACTAAGAATTAATTGTGGAGATGAAATTTTGAATAGGTCATGAGCTAAATGCTAGGCTAAAATTAACATGTAAGAATTAACAGGTTATACTGACTGGACTTCTTGAATCATTTCAGAAGAGGATATTTTGGGATGGATAGCTTATACTTAAGTAAGAAAGAGTCTAGCATATTT
Organism: Tachypleus tridentatus; assembly: GCF_004210375.1. Classification (NCBI taxonomy): domain Eukaryota; kingdom Metazoa; phylum Arthropoda; class Merostomata; order Xiphosura; family Limulidae; genus Tachypleus; species Tachypleus tridentatus. The sequence goes on from NC_134834.1 coordinate 39,414,407, forward strand.
ACAAGGACTATAAACTCACCTGTAAGGGAAGTTTTAAATTAGGACTAGATAATGGTGAGGGCAAAGATAAACTAAATGAAACAAAACTTAAAATGTAGAGGGAAGTTTAGCATAGGAAATTGGTGTGAAAGTAGTTATAAGAATAGACCTAAGTGTTACTATTATAATGCTAGTAGTATAAAAGATGAAATAGATTACTTTAGGGCATTGGTAGGAATAAAAGATTTTGATATAATGGGAATAACTGAAACATGGTTAAACGTAGGTGATTTTGATTGAAATATATGATTATAGATTTAGTAGGGACAGAGTAGTAAAGAGAGGAAGAAGAGAAGATTGAATACATTTGAGTTTCTGTTAGTGCATATTGAGGAAGAAGCTCTTAGTAGGAATTTGTTACAGACCACCAGATGAAACTGCTAAAAATTATGAGAAACTTTACAATGAGATTAAGATTTGACCTATTAATGAAGTCATAATTATGGGTGACTTTAATTTTGGACATATTGATTGGAAAATACTAGTCAAACTTTGAGGGAGAAAGGTTTCTGTAAACTGTTCAAGAAGGATTTCTTCACCAATTAATCAAAGAACCTATTAGAAATATTACTATTTTAGATTTTTTGTTAACCTCTAATATAGAAATGGTTTAGAGGTTTCAAGTTTTGCTGCATGTGGAAATCAATAATTATGATATTTTGATTCCAAATTTTAAAAACACACATTTTGAAGGGATGCAAAAAGAATTATCTTTTGTGAATTGGGCAGGTGAGTTATTTGGAGACATCTAACAAGTGTGGAAAATTTTTAAAGAAGAAATTTTGAATATTTAAAACAAATATATTCCTTGCAGAAAACAAAGGTTAGTGGTTTGCTGCAAGTAAGAAAGCCCAAGTTTGCTCAAAGGATATATGAGATAAAATTAAAGAAAAATATTACAAATATAAGAATTTTAAATTGACTGGTATTATAGAATCCTCAAATGCCATTCTTGTTTATAAGGAAAATGATAAAACATTTTTGTATAAAGTAAATAAAGGGAATTGGCCTAAATTCTAAAAAGCATTATGACTGAAGTAGTATAATTTCCATATAGGAATTTCTGTATATGTTAAACAAGGAAAATCATAAAAGAAAAATGGCCAGGAAGAGGTCTTTATGTTATTTTGAGTGTTTTTAATTATTTTAACGTAATAGCAAACTTCTATAAAGAGCAAAACTTGTACTAATTAATTTCTCTGCTAAACTACACATTTTATAATTATGACAAGATCTATTTGAATGTCTGTTATGATTTTATGCAAGTCTGTAAAAGTAATTTTTCTGTGAATAAATATATATATATATATATATATATATATATATATATAATTTTACTTTAAATTATTTCTGAAATGATTGACTTGCAATATAAAAATCATTCACAAATTCATTTTAATGCTTTGTGCTGTATTTATAGCATTGACATAGTGCATGAAGAAGCCATGTTTGTATTGCTAGATAGATGTTTAACAATTTTATTTTTTATGGTAGAAATAGTTAGAGGATATTTTAATTTTTGGAATAACTTTTGTAAAAAAATATTTTTATGAATTGTAGGGCCATATTTAAATTGGTCATGGTTAGTGACTTTCTAAATCTTGTTACGAAGTAATTTATATCCTATATTTCAGTTCCCAAATCAGGGGCTTCTGGAACAAACTAAGTGATAATTGTAACTGAAATTCAATTCTGCAGTTTTTTATTAGAAAGACAGGCATATCATCTACTTGTTCAGCTTTTTATTCCATTAAGACTTGAACTAATTAATTGGAGGTTCTTAAGAGGGTTATGCAAATTTTGTTGGCTTCTGTGTTAAGTTAGCTGATTGTGTTGAAAGTCAGTTTAGTGTTGAATACTTTTTCTATATTTTTTCCTTGTGTTTGTAACTCATTCATTAAATTATCTGTAAACTTACTGTGCTCTGTAACTTATGTGTAATATCCCTTATAATGAATTGGAATAACACTAAACTTGTGGGATATTATGAGTCACCCATGAGGAACAAAAAAAAAAAAAACAGGTCATATAACAATAGTTCTAATTTTAACCTCATGATAATATATTTAACCAACATAATATTAAAGCAAAATACTTGTATCACTTTGAAAAACATTAAAATGGTTGATTCCAATCCTGGTGAGGTGAGAGCCCAGACAGGTTGATACCACACCTTTATTTCCAACATGAGTGAATCTCATCTCCTTCCATCATTACAGATCTTCTCAGAATTCCTCCTAAACAACAAGAGATTAATAACATAGAAAGTAAAATAATTGATAATAAGAGTCTAACAAGAGCAATCAAATAGATTTCATATCCTCACACTGCTCCTTCTTCAAGACTGCAAGTTATATATTGGATAATGTAAATTTTCATCTTCAGAAAATTCTTTTCGGATCCAGAATGATCAATGATCAAGATCACTTTCTGTAATATGGAGAATTTTAACTTTAATATGCCCATGAAATTTGATACAAACCCAATTATATTTCATAGAATTATTAACCAAAAACTATGAAAATACCCATCATTATAAAAAAAAAAAATGATGTAAAGTGATCTGTATCCAGATTCAAATTTGATGAGGACTGTCCTACAGTGAGTTCTTGTCTTGTATTCAGTTTTTGTGTACATCAATATGTTAGTCTTGAGATACAAAAATGGAAGCAGCAACTCTTTCTATCTCTCTCATACACAAAGACCCAATTGCAATTTCCTCACAGAGTAAAGGTAATAATAATAAAAAGTGATTGGTGTAGGCTGATAACTATGACATGCTTTGAAAACTGTTAGATGTTTACCTCAACCTTGTATATTTTATGCTGCCTTCATGCATGTAGTACTATATGTTAGCTGAATTTCCATGAAAGTGAACATTAAGTTTTGCAGTATTAGTACTGACAATTTTCTTGACAGTTGAAATAATTTTTCCAGATCTTTTGAAAAGGAAGTAATATGCCTGTAATATTGCCAGTTTAGTTTTGTCTTTGTATTCATCTTATTGCATAATATGAAATTGAGTTTTAGAACAGCATGTGTAACTATTCCTGACCTAACAATGATTATGGTAAAAAGTTTATCAAATTTTTTTGAAAAATCAATAGTAGAGTTTATACCACAGTAAAATAGTAACTACTGATTTTTCCTATTTAGTACTTCAAGTACAGTTCTGATGTCCTTAATTGAGGATGAATTTTAATATAACCAATATAAAATAGATACCTCATGTTAGTAGAATAGCTGGACAAATTTTTGATTAGTTTTTGGTTTGATAGCCTGACAAGGATATTATGAGAAGTAGAAGTGCTTATACTGGTCTTGATGTTATCTTCACATTGCTATCTTCTCAGCCGGAAGTGTACGATATTCAATGGGATATAGAAAGAGCTGTGGAAGGTAAGTATTGAATTTAAAACCATTTCTATTTATTGAAGTACTCGGTCATTTAGTATAAATAATTAAAATTTGGTATATCAATTAACAATTTGTGTTTACATACTGAGAGGGGGATTGCTCTCAGTTAAGATTGTCCATGCTCTGATTTGTTGTGAGATGGAAACATATAATTAGTCTTAGACATTCTGAGGGTGCTTTTGCCAGTGATCCAGGGCATTGTGAAGAGAATTTGGACTCTCTCTCTCTCCCTTTCTTTCTTTTTTTGTCCTAGTGTTTTCGTTTACTAGGTTGGCTTCTCATGAGGCTAATCTGAATCATCCACTTCCTGCTCCATTTCTTTAACTAATCATTCAGGTTATGTGGGCTTTTCCTAGATGCCTTTGAATCTATTCCTTGCTTTATAGCTGAAAGGTCTGAGGACATCTATTTAGTTTTTTCGCATTTTACCTTTTTATGCTTGGAGGTTTACCTCTCAGTTATGTGACAAGATAGCTATGCTTTGACCCCAACATTTGTCAGAACAGTATGCTCTGGTTCACCTGTGCTAGAGAGTATGTCTATTTAGATTCCCAAAGATTTGATCCTCTCTTGAACATATGGAGTTTCAGATAGGACCCTGTGATCACTTTCAACAGATCACAATTTTCTCAGATTTTTCTGACAAACAATACTGTTCCCGAGATATTTATCTTCTGTCCAAATTTTGTCAAAAGCTTCTTTGCATTCCCCAAATCAATTTGATAACAAACTAAGTCCTTTGTTAACTTCTACCATGATAAGATTGTCAGCTTCTGCTCTTTATTTGGTTTCCTGGTGTATTGGAGTGCTCATACTGATGCAAGTAAAGTTTTGTTTGATTTGTATAAAGAAGTTATAGATGCACTCCAGTCAATAGCAGATGTTGAAACTGAAGAACCCATTTTAAAATGAGAGGTACATGAAATAAAAGAAAAACTGGAACATTTTTAAATGGTAATTCTGTTTTGGTGTCATGTTTTGGATAGACTGAACATAAATAAAACATTGCAAAGTTCTGGTGTGGAGACCATTGTAATGCTGTACGACTCTCTTGATGATTAAATAATTTATGTTCAAAGTTATTCAGATACTTTTGAATTAGATGTCATCAGTTTGAGTGGAAATTAGAGTTGAAAGTTAGAAATGAGAATAATAATAATAAAGAAAATATATTTTAATGAAAATAATTATAGAAATGACCAATTGAAGGACAAACAAAAGTTTAGGATGGAAGCATTTCTTGTTATCAAAGTTAAAAACAGTGGTGAAAAACTTACAGCTTATGAAGTGACCAGCATAGAATATGGATCTTTGGTAAAGCTAGGCTCAATGAATATGCATGACATTGATGAAAATGTTTTGAATTTGGTGTCTGTAAATAATATGGACTTAAAAGATTCAATGGCCAAGGAATGCATGTAACTGTAATATTTAATTCATACATCCAAAGAGCATGTATCTTCAGCTGTAAAACTTTTAAAATTTATTAAAAGCCTATATGTTGAATATGTATTTTTAAATTTTGAAATAAGTTTACTTACTGCAGCAAAGAGACCTTTTTCAGAACTTAACTAGCAAAAGACTATTTTGAGGTAAACACTCTCAAGGAAAAACACTTAATGATCGTTCATGCTTATTCAATGAGTGTGGTATATTAAGAAGTTTCTATTTTAATGAAATAATTGAAAACCTTACCAATGCAAAAGCCAAAAGAAGAAAATTCTGTTAGTTAAATATGTCTTACAAAAATTAAACTTATAACAAACACAAATTGCATTGTTTTTTAATTTATTGTTTTCATTTTGATGGATAATTTCTGTGGTTGTCATTAAGAAAGGAAGGGGGTACATCTAAAATTGTAATCCTAGAGTGCTAGTTAACCTTAATATACCTCTGAGTGTAGGCTTAGTGTCTTTGAATTTTAAAGTGTCTAATTAGTTGACTTTTCAGAAAAGTTTAAAAAAGCAAATGAGACTGAAGGAAATACCTAGTTTTATTCCTTGTTAAAACTAAATTTAACCCATTTTCTGCATTGATCATTAAAAAAATGCTTTTTAGGGAAACGCACACTATTTTAGTAAAGATTTTATAACAAATTTCTGGGCCACTTATCAATACAAAAAGAATATTTAGATCAGATTATATATACAGTACTCTCTGCTCTTTAATAAACTTTTTATTTTGTAGAATTTTAAAAATTTTGTGAAATGTTATGGTTGTAAACTTTTTTTTCATGTCAACAGAATACTTGAAACCCTTTTCAGAGGTTATATCTCTTGTTGTTAATGTGGATGTGAAGAGCCAGGTAAGAAGTATTGCTATTCTTTAAATATATGAAGTCCAGTTTCTTAAACATTAGTGTAAGTAGTGATAAAATATTACATATTTCACTTAACATGTCATTAGGTACAGAGTTGGATATACCTCTTTTTTATGGAGTTGTTTGTACATAATTTTCTCCATAGTTTTGACAGTGACATTCATGTTGCAATTGTGAGTAAATGTTTTATAAGTGTAAGTAGTGATAAAATATTACATATTTCACTTAACATGTCATTAGGTACAGAGTTGGATATACCTCTTTTTTATGGAGTTGTTTGTACATAATTTTCTTCATAGTTTTGACAGTGACATTCATATTGCAATTGTGAGTAAATGTTTTATAACAAAAAAAAATTGGGGCATTTCAGTTTAGTCTTCTACTTACCTTCTTAGATTAAATGTTAGCTTTATTAAGCTCAAACAATTAAAATTATTAGAGCAACTAAAAGATCCAAGACTTGTAATAAGAATCACAATGTGTAGTTTATCCCCTCCACATTTCTCTTAATTTATCATGCCAAAACAGTGCTATATTTCTATCGTTTTTCTCCTAGTAGTCACTGCTCAAAAGGTCTTTCATTCAGTAATGTAAAGAATTCATTTATTTGAGTGGACAAATGATTCTCTGATATTCCATTACACATATAGTATAATGCTTTAAAATATAAATTATAAGAGGAAGTTAATGACTATGAAAGAGAACTTATAAAATGTAATGTAAAAATGAAAAGAATACCAATTTAATTACTTCATAAAAGAAAAATTACCTTTATTTATTGTCTCCAGGTGATCACTAGCAAACATTGCAGTTATGAAAAACTTGCTTCTGTTTCATGACAAATTTAGGTTGTTTGATACATTATATTTATTTATTATTCTTATTATTACACAACTAACAATAAATGAAATAGTACTATGAATTATCAATTGATTGTATTTTCTTGTGTCATTATTGCTACATGTGACAGTATTATAAATATTACTTTTGATATTGAGATAATATTTTAATGTGATGTTCTGAGTATAAATACAATAGCATACAGTTACGAAAGAAAGTGTTTGTACCCCTGCATCCCAAGTGGTTTTTTCCTCATAACTTAAAGTATCACAAGTAGGCTAATATATTATATATTATATTATACTATATATATTAAATATATTATAAATATTATACTAACACACATCTACACAAATTTTTGTGTAAATTAAACAACAAATAAACTGTTTATAAACAAATAACCAAAAATAGGAGGAGCAGAAAGTGTTCGCACATTTCAGAACGTGTGAAAAAACTGATATTCCCGTAAAATTTTTGTTTAGTTTGGCAAATAAACTACATTATCTTATTCCAGATCTAGACATTGGATTCATAATTATTGGAATTTAGCCAGCAAAAAATGTACTTCTGGCAATTTAGTGTCGTCTTCGTCATTATTTGCTTGGTCATCATGGCAAACAGGAAACAACTGTCCAATGATTTAAAAAACCGAATTATTGTAAAATACATGTCTCGTATGTCTCTTTCTGGTATTGCTACACAACTTAATGTGCCAAAATCTACTGTTTAAAGCATAATTGCCAAGTTTAAGCTTACAGGATCAACTGCTAACCTCCCTTGTTCCGGATGCCCCACCAAAATTCCAGAGAGAACCAAGAGGAAGGTTTTCAGAGAAGTTAGTAGGAACCCTCGTTTAACACGTAATGACATACAGAAACTGGTAAGAGAAACTGGGGTTGAAGTAACCACCTGTACAGTTACGAACATGTTACGCTCTTCTGGGTTCAAAGCATGCCGTCCTCGTAGAACTCCATATTTAAAACCTGTTCATTTAGAAGCATGATTGAGGTATGCAAGAAAGCATGTAGATAAATTCTTTACCTGTTGGAAGAGTATTCTTTGGTCAGACGAGACTAAAATTGAGCTTTTCGGCCACAATGATGTTCTCTATACTTTCCATAAGAAGAAGGAACGAAATCTTCCAAAGAACACTGTCCCTACAGTTAAACACGGAGGTGGCTCGACCATGCTATGGGGTTCCTTCAACTTTTCTGGTGTAGGCAGCCTTCACTGCGTCAACGGAATCATGAAAAAAGAAGAGTACGTTGATATATTAGGCACTTGTATCAAGAATGATGCTTGGAACATGCTACTTGGGCATCGTCGGATCTTCCAGGACGACAATGACCCTAAGCACACATCGAAATACGTGCAATCCTGGTTGCAGAGGAACCATATAAGCATTCTGAAGTGGTCATCGCAGTCACCTAATCTTAACCCAATTGAAAATGTTTGGCATGAGTTGAAGACGGATACATCAGTGTCATCCGAAAAACTTGCAAGAGTTGGATGCCTTCTGTAAAGAAGAATGGAAGAAAATACCAGTCGAGTACTGTCAAACGATCATGGAGGACTATGAAGAGAGATTGTGCCTAGTAATTCACCTGAAAGGTTACACAATTGACCATTAAAGTAGACACACGAACACTTTCTGCCCCTCCGATGTTTGGTTATTTGTTTATAAACAGTTTATTTGTCATTCAATATACACAAAAATTTATGTAGATGTGTGTTAGCATGATATGTATAATATACTTTACTTTCGTTATCCTAATTGTGATACTTTTTAAATTATGAGGAAAAACTACTCACGACACAGGGGTATGAACACACTTTCTGTCGTAACTGTATAACTATGATGTAAAATAGTATATGTGTCATTAATGATTATACTTAAAAATGCAAACAAAGGCAGAAATGATAATGTGCATATGTTATTTACAGATTTTGTTCATGACTCCTTTAAACCTTCAACCAAAACTCTTGAATGAAACAGAACACATTATTTCAGTTGACCAGTTGTCTTTAGCATTTAATCCAGTAGAGTCCAAATTAGGTAAGACATTTATTTTAAAAAATTGTAAACCCTAAGATTTAAGTTTTTTTTGGTTTTTTTTATCCCTATCAAATATTTTTATGGTGTGTGAGATATAACATCAGCTGCTAAAATATAAATAAGGTTATAATTCAATTTTGTATTGAAAAAGTTGGTAAAATAAATACAGCTTTTTTAAATTTTAGCTGCAGAAATTTTAACTCTCACCAAGAACATTCTTTTTTGAGCATGTCACAAAGTTTTAGTTATATTCAAAATTTAAATACTTATCAATAAACAGTAAATATAGTATAAAAACATAGCCATTTATTTATATTTCAATAATTTATAAATTATAATTTCTTAACTGTTTTGAGTTGGGCTTGGTATGAGATATACAAGCTCGTATTCACATTTGCACATGTAAAGTATTTATATCATGACTTTTAATGCAATATGTGTATTTTCACAAAACTTAGTAAACAGGTCTTTTGTGCACATTATAGAGAGAGAGAGAGAGAGAAAGATAATTTTTTGCAAGTAAACAAATACAAGGTTGTTGTAAAGTAAGTTGGCCTATTCTGATGTCAAGAATTTAAAAACATAGTTACAAAACTATCATACTTTGTAGATGAAGTATGAACATTGTTACAAAGAATGATCACTATGGTGTATATCTGATAATGAAGAAACTTCATTCCATGATACCACTTTGTTATCAGAAATTTTGTTACCAGAGGTAGATGTAACAGGAGGTATAAGGATGCATTACAGACCGGACTTCAGAGAAGGGGGGCTACAACATAAAACTTCATTAAATATAAAGAAATAAGGTTAAAATATGCCTAAAATATTACATATGTATAAAAAAGAAATACATGTTAAAAATACTTTTAAATAAGATAATAAACCCACAAAATAACACTAACTTTGGACTTGTCTTGGAGCTAACACTATATTATCACCAGTTATGATTTTTATTTTCAAAGATGTATTTACACTGCAATTTTTGCCTTGTATTAGATAGTCATTTGGATGACATAACAGTAGGTAATAAAATTACTTTTTACATAAAACACCATTTTATCACCAACACAACAAGCTTAAACAATGGCAGTATGGAGTGGCTGGCTTTGCAAAGCTCACTGCTGATTGAGCTGAGTAAGGGAAACTCATGAAGCTGTTCCCTGATGGACTGCTAATAATGTGAATAAACCTCACTTGGTTGCAGTTATAGAGCATGCATAATGTTTAAACATTTACTCTTATAAATCACTTTCCATGATTTCTAAATTTTTTTTTTTTCCTTTTCAATTAAGGGAGAAAAGGGGCTTATTATGGCCAACTTTGTTATAAAGCAGCTTCATTTCTAGATATTTTGTTAATAGATATTACTGTACTGATCATAAAATTTTTATACTGAGAGCTAAATATAAGTGTTGTGTCCAAAGGTGGATTTACTAGATAACTTTTGAAAAGATAAACTTTTACAAATTTAAAATTAGTTTGTGATCCAGTTATACTTGATTGATTTCAGGTTGATGTCTCTGTATGAGCAACCTCTCTATTGATACACAAGTTCTGTTTGTTGATCCTTGCTAAGACCTTAAACTAATTAGAAGGAATTAGTGCATCACCAAAAGCATGTTCAAGTACATTTTATACTTAATAGGGGTTCTAAAATTTTTAGTGGACTCTATTATAACACTGCTGACAGCAGTGACTTCTAAATTTATAAACTAAATCTGATGATATTAATGCTAGAATATAGTTTTTAATTATAAAATTATATATAACAATAAGTTTTAAAAAGGTACTTCAGCTGTACTTTACAGGTATTTCTCAACTGATTTTTAATATTCAAGAGATATTTATCTTTGTGTAGTAAATTAATGACAATAGTTTATTTTGAATCTTGATATAAAGAATGTTTACTTTGTTTATTTAAATACTAAGTTTTCTATCCATGACAAAAATGGGAAATCTCAGTCTCATTATTTAGGGTTTTTTTTATAGATATTTATAATAATACGTTATAAAACTTGAGGCCAAAATTTTTTGAATTTCTTTGAGTGATGTTCATTATTATAAATTGAACTTTCTTTGACTTAGGAGAGTTAAATCTTGTATAATCCATAAATATTATATTTATCAATTCCATCATTTTATGGCTGTCTGGTTCCTCATTTGTAAGTTCTTCCTCAAGACACCAAACTTCTTGTAGAAACTGATTGGGTGGGTTGGTTTATGAAGGGGAGAAGTCCATCACCCACCCCATTCAATATCTTGTTCATCTGGGGATGTTTTTCAATTCACATCTCAGTCAGGTCTAGCCTTCTCTTTGTATGTAATCCATGGATCTTTTAGTTCAGAAGGTACTATCAGCACCTTCTCTCGCTGTCTTGGAATTTCTTTTTCTTTTGAAGGTTTGGGCATCACTGAAGGCACTTGTCTGGAGCATGCCCACATGTGTTCTCTGAAGTGGGTCCTACAAATTCATAGGCACCTTATCAGTAATTCCTTATATGTACAAATTTCCCTTCCTGATTACTTTCAATTTAGTTTTCTCTGGTTAGACAGGCACAACATGACAGTGGGAGACCTATCCATTTTGTGTGTGTGGATGACCATGTCTTCATTGATGTTTTGTTGTTAGATTTGAATGTATGCTGCATAATGTAGGTGATCTTGGGCTGTTGATCTCAAGAGGAATTAGGCCTTCATATCAACCTTTTGGTATTCGTTGCTGTTCATGGGATGATGGTTCATTTTATGTCATCTCTGCAGAACAAACTAATTAAGATTCATTCCATCAGTTCTATGATTGTCTCTTACATCACCAGGCAAGGGGGCACTTGATTCTGGTCCTTATGTTCCTGCACACTAGATACCCTTTTCTGGACTCACTGCTGTGAAATTCATTTGCTGGCTTGTTACATAATGAGTGCTCCCAATCTTGTCAAGGATCATCTGTCTCATTCTGACAAGATTCTACCTGCAGAGTTGGCTCTCCAAGTATTCTAATGACATTGTCCTCAGTAGGCAGTAGAATACTCTCAAACTAGGTATATTCACCTTTCTTTAGAATGCCTAGCTTCCTCTTTCTTTGACCTTAGTTGCACATCTTTTAGTTTGGCTGTGGACGTGTTCAACCAGAACTGGAAGGACTTTTCTTTTATGCATACCTTAGCATCCATTTTTACCCTGCATAATTTCTCTCATCCATTCCACTTCTTATCAGATCAGTTTTTTACTTTTTTCCCTCGTGGTCAACCATGTTTTTCTTCTCTGTCCTTTCTTCATGAATATCATTAATTTTGTCTCCCTATAGCCTATCAAGCATAGATTATCCATTTTTTCTCATTCTCAGATCATAAATTTGACAGGAATCTGTCCTTCTCAATCACCGTGAGCTGTAGGTTGGTTCTGTCATCTCCCTTTAATTTTGACATCTGTTTTTCTCTTCAGTTATTTCTCTAACTTTCATATCCCATATTTAATCCTGCTGTGACCTAGATTGCCTCCTGTGTCCAATCCATGCTTTATAGTATTACATTTTGCACACAATGCCCATCCAGGACTCTCACTCCCATTTTTATTTATAGGAATCTGTCCACTTTTAATGATATTCTCCTGTCACCCTTACCAGTTGAGTTCAGCATGTTATCCAAATTAAATATTCCTCTCTTTCTCCAGAATCATGCCAGTTGTTCTGTGTGTATCATTCAGCATGATTTGTTCTGTGTATCATTCAGTATGATCTGTCATCTCCCACTGTTCTTGGTTGCTCATTTATGGTCATTTTTTGGAGGAGGTTATCCAGGCTAGCATGCAAACTACTCACACTTTGGTGTTATGCTGCTTGCACCATCTGGCAGTTTCCTGCTGAGCTGGATATTGTCTTCCACCTCTAGCCATTATCCATACATCAATACAACTCTAAATGGGGTTTTTGTTGTTGTTTTTTTGCAGGGACCTTATTCATATGCTGTGGATTTTGCTCTGTGACAAATGGTGTCTGTCCAGTGTCCAGGTATACTGATATCCAAAATTCACACCATAAATTCTAAAGGTCTAATACACACACTGTTGAGATGGGTGTGTTCCACAAGACTGCTTGCATATCCTTTCCAACAGTATATTGCATTACAAATATGTTCATACCACACCATACATTCATGGACCAACATGAGTAAAGCAGAAATAGATTGCTGGTCATGTCTAACATTCCTTAGGTTGCACCTCCTCCCCTCCCCTTTTTTTTTTCAGTGGAGTATGAGAGTCCTTACCATTTTCCAGCTTCTGCTGAGGTTAGGGTGGTGGCTTTCTTCCTGTCGGAATATGTGATTATCCTTCTGCTACAGATGTGATGTTTTATTCCAGATGCTGCTGGCCTGGACTGGATATTTCCATCTATTTTACACATTGTCTTTCCATCTGGGAACTCTCTTTCCTACTAATTCCTGGATGTCAGTTCCTATGCAACTGGTTTTGATTGGAACTGGACCAGCCAATATGAATACTTACATGGAAGTGGGCTGGGATATTCCTTCTATAGGTGGACTGATTATTACATCTGCAATGGTGATTTGTTTTTATACTGGAATTGTTTCTCCACAGTGTATTTGTATTTTCACCTTCCTGATGTCATCTGGATGTACATTCCTGGTGTTTTTTTTGTTCCAGGTTATGTTGAACTTGCACACATGTTAGTTTAAGTTCTTGAAACAGGGCTCTCTTCCTTTCTGGTTCCTACACCTGAGGTGAATGGTTGAGGTCTAAGGGCTAGTCAAGTTCCTCTCAGTACCACTGATCTGGACTGGAGTAGACCTCTGGATTATGGTCCAACATACCCTACCCATTCTAAATGCATTCCTCTTTCTCTTGGATTTGAGATGAATCTCTTTCACCATTGAACTGCAATACAACATCAGTTGGCTCCACTTGTGCAAAGAGTATACCTGGTTCAGATGTATGACACACTACATGGGTGTTCTTTAGATGCTTTTCAAGGATGCTCATCTTGGTAATTTTAAACTGTTCTCTCCATCTGATCACTGTGGGATTTTAGCTATAATTGTGAGAGGGGTTAGGCAATCATATTTGAAGTTAATATTTTCCTACTATATTTTCAGTGTATTGAAATTTTCACTTTATACCTTTTATGTCTTAGTAGCACACTGGTATGTGCAAAAATCTGTGCAATTCAGACTTAAATGACAATTTAGCTTAATACATTTTTCCTATCTCAGTGTTTACACAATTTTTTATTACTTAAGTTGTAATGATTGGACACCAATCATTGTCATGGTTGGTAACTTATACAAGTGGTCATTTAAATCAACTTATTAATTAATAACTAGATTTTATTACATCTCAGCTGCTAATCTGCTGCTATATTCAGGGATCTCCTGAGGAGGGCTATTTTCTGTTTCGTTAGTGGCCAGGATGTGATCCTCGTTTGTTTTATGTAATTCTTGTACATTTAAAACTTGTCTGAGGTCTAGGCCATTAGAACTTGAACTATCTTACTATTTTAATGTTTTAAAGAGGGGCATCCAGGTTTGTTGACTGAATATGTTACCAGTTAGATAGATGTAGAAGGCTATTTAGTTTTACTTGTGTGTGGTTAGTATTACTCTGGTTTTTCATTTATTTGCATGGTGTTTATCTGTTAGCAGTTTTTCTTTTTCCAATTGTAGTTTCAAAATAATTTAAATATTGTAGAGGATAGTTATGCATCAATAAGAGTGACGCATAAACTAACACTTCCAAAGAGCTGGAATTAGTTCAACAAGGTGACAGAACCAGATCATGCATGGTAACAGTTTTTGAAATGTGCCTTAAAAAGTGTCAATTAAAAAAAATCAATTATTTTAAGTTGCTTGAAGTATTATCACAGTTTCTTCAAATAAGTTGATTTTTTTTATAATGCACTATATACTAAGACAGACAAAACTGTTAACACGTATTAAGTCAGTGGGTAGATCAAGAGGTCAGTTAAATCATTGTGCCACCAGTGTTTTTACTTACTGTTGCCATGAAAGAACATTGTATGACATTGTATTATACAAGATTATTTTCGTTAAATGTGATAATATTTATTGTTATGATTATTTCTAAATCTTTCTCCTGTGAAATATAAAAATAGTAGGTTTCACATCATTTATTGATGGGGATTGTAAATAGAATAGAATATCACATACAGATGCTTGTATGTGTCAGTGCAAAGGTGTCTTTGAAAACAGAAGCACTGATTTGTGTAAACTCTGGAATTTCTATTTTTATTTTATGGAATGCTAACTATGGTTACATACTTGATGTTTTTCATATAGTGAATACACAAACAGTTTTCTCCGCACAAAAATGTGTAATTTTTAACATAAATGATTTCTTTCTTAAGATAGAAATTTGTTTAATATTCATATTTTGGGAGTCATGTGCAGCATATTTAGTAAATGTAAAGTTCTAGAAACTTTGCAAAAAATTAACAGAGAGAGTGGCATCATATGAGAAATTTATAATCCACTTGTAAGTTAAATAAGTAAGTTGGGTTAATTTTTTACTGTGTTTCACACACACATAATTAGTGTAAAATAATCTTAACATACAAATATTGGTGTGGACATTGCCATACTTGGCATCTTTGTAATCCAAAGTGGACTTGTATCAAAAAGTATTACTGTTTTTTCTAATTTTATTTATGCAGATGTAGTATTAACTTTTGGTTTGTTTAAAATTAATATGAAAGAAATGGAGATTGAAACGCTCAGTAGTGTAGCAAACCTTATTCATTCTAGAAACTGAGATTAAAGTCTAAAAGCACTTATTGTAAAGAAATACTAATACACATTTTTTTAATCCACTTAAGTGTTCAGATGCATATGCTTATAGCATTTACTTACCTTTTCTTTATTAAAAATGTGAAGTAGTTTCATTTTGATAAACAGGCAAATGTTGTCAGAGTAATGCCACATTTATATTCACACATTAAACAAGTTTGTTGCTGTGGTTACAGTTAGAATATAATATCTGGCATTAATAATTGTTGTATTTATTTTAGATGTAATTCACATGGTGTATAATAAAAGTAAATTATTCTGAACTATTAGGATCTCATTCTTCACTAAATCCAACCTTGAATTTTGTGACATATGTGCCACCTCAGGAACTGTATCCTCTACAAATCTACACAGAGAAAGGTAATAGCTCTTATATTGCTTTTGAATAGTTAAAAGCAGAATAGAGTATTAAATGTGAAGTTTTCACGGAGTTTATCAGTGTGTGGTGATGCAGTTTTTATTATTTTAGCTTATTGAAATCCACAAGATTTCTTATATTCTGCTGTCAATAATACAGTTGGATAACTTAAACCACTATAAGCATGTGGAAGATATTGTCACTTTTCACGTTAATACCTTGAACAGAGACCAAAGCCACATACACTCTTAAGCAGATACAATGAATGCAAACTGTTCTCTGTCTCTCTGTATTTGAAGGTTTTGAATGTTAGTAATAACATTTTTTTTTCTTATAAGATTAATATTGATATAATATTTTTATATCGTACTGTTTTTAGTTGGTCTACAGAATATGCTTTCAGTAGTATTTGTTTGGATAATACAAATGACAGTACAATGGAACCTCACTATAATGCATTCCAAGGGTCCATGTTGCTAGACTACATCAGAATGCGATATCTGAAAGTGTCAAGTCAGTTGCCAGAATAATACAAAATTACTGATCAATCATTTGATTTGATCTAAACAGACTTCTGGTAACACACATTTGACTTGTAGTGAAATAGAAAAAAATTGTGTTTAATTACTGTGGGGGAATTTCATTTACTGAGCCTCTTAGTTGTGACGCTACCACCTCATTCTCTAATTATAAATCTAACTGTATGTTTTGTAATCATTAATTTATTATTAAAATAACAATGAATGTATAACCAATAATCCAGCAGTTAATAAAGAACAAAGTGTCATCATTTATGAAACATTTATGCTGCAGTAATGCTTAACACATTATAAAAAAAACATCAGAAATGTGGTCTGAAAGGATACATTTAAATTGGGTTCTAAGAAGACAGACATTATACCAAGTTCTATGCTACAGCAGATCAAGTTATAGCATGGCCTTAATGCACTTTATCAGTTTTTGAAAGTATTTTATTTTTAATAACTTCATACGTGTTATTGTGTATTGAAAATACAAACGTTAATTGTTCAATTACTGCAGTAATCTACGTACCGTTATCATAGTGATTTTAATATATTACATCATATGAAAATAATGGAGGTTTTAATACTCCCTGGAATCTTTACTTTACAAAATAACCTTCCAATAGCTTTGTGCAAAATTGAAAACAAACTAAATCTTTCCAACAGTGTAAAGAAAAAATTCTTTTTTTCAGTTTATTTTTTAAAACAAATTGAATACTAGGTTTCCTGTTTTTATTAGGAATTTACAGTTATTTTACAATTATTATATCTACATGAATAAAGTTTTTTTTTTTTTTATAAATCCTCCTCTGGCTTTACTATAATAAAATACACTCATACATATTTTTGTAGAATTTATGTGAAGTAAGAAAATTTGCTGTTTGTAGATAAACTTAAGCAGGTTTTATAATTAAACCAAATGAAATATTTCCAGACTAGCTCAACTATACCAACTTTATTATATTACTTTTGATTTGATATTACTTTTTATGTGTTTTATTTATTAAGATTTTGATTTTTATATAGATTCTCACATGAATGACAGATTTTCTGTATGCTTCTCTGTGATGAATATTTTTGTTCATTGTGTTTTCAAGGTGAACATCTCAACACAAATTCCTTCCTCTCTGCACGATGGGGAGGGGTTTATGTGTACAATATTCCTCCTCCAACAGAGGGCAGTGCATTACCTTCCACTGTACATCTGGATGTGAAAGAAGTGATGAAAGTATTTCTGTCTCAGTTAAAGGCATTGATTGGAATTCATCATTGTGGTGACAGAGTAAATAATTTTTATGTTCTAAACAGATGTGAAGGTTATGGCAATCACTTACCCAAGAACGAAACATTTTTATTTCATTTTGAGTTTAAAAATATTATGAAGTTAACTCCAGGTTTTTTGTTTTTTCTAGCTAACAGTTGTCATAAAATAAGCATAATAAAAGTTTTCAACTGATAACTGTCAATTATAATAAAGTTAAAAAAGCTAGTTTTTATAAATAGTTGACACAATTTAAAAGTGTAGATGAAACTAAGTATTGAATAACTGTAACTTAAAGCACTGTGAAATACCAATGTTGTAATAATTTGAGTTTTTTATAACACTGAGTAATTGACACACTTTTATGAAGATTCCTGTCACATTTGTGTGTGTACATTTGACATAAGCAGTATGACAGTTTTTATTGGTTTCATGTTTTCCTAAACAGAGTTGTTTGCTTTCACATTCTGTAAAATATTTCTTGAAGAACATGGTATAACTCATTCTCTTGAAATGAAACAATATCTTTTTTTTTGCAGTGAATTTTTTACTAATTAATCTCATTTAATACCTTGTAAATTATTTATTTTTAAATTTTCAGATTTATTCTTTTGTTTAGTTATAATCATTTAAGTGTATGAAAATCTACAAGGCTTTTCTACATGTTTTTGATACATGTATTCAAGTTAATGTTAGCATTAATGCTTTTGTTCCTTTCGACCACATTTTTATTAAATATAAATTTTCAAAAGTTTTCCTTCTGTCTTCTATTTGTCAAACATCTTTCAAACCATTCTTCTATTCCCATTCAAAATCAGATGACTTTTTGGGTTCTGCCATGGTTTGCTGTGGTTTTGTAGTTGCACACAGGATTCCCTTTACAGTTTTTGTGTTCACTGCTGAATTGTATGCTATTTCTCTTGCTCTGGATCACATAGAAGCTATGCAGTACGGCAATTTCACTATTTATACTGACTTGCTTAGCTCTCTACTGGCTCTAGAATTGCTTCACGTTAGTTTTATCCCTGTTCTTTTGATGTTTGAAACTGACTGGCCCATTTCTCATTACCTCCCATTTCTATCCAGTTTTTCTGGATACAAGATTACGTTGGTATTCACGGGAATGAGCTTGCTGGCTCTGCTCTGATGCTGGCACTGCTGTGCCTGTCCTGTCCATGGACTATGGTACTGTATTCATTTGGCAGTTGACTTGGAATGATCAACGAGATAATAAGCTTTTCCAGATAAAATCTTCAGTTGCTCTTTTGACATCTTGTTTTATTAAGGATCAGAAGGAGGAAGTTGTCCTGGCTATGCTACATGTTGGTCACAGTTTCTTAACTCACCATTTTCTTTTATCTTGAACTGATGCACAAACATGTGACCTTTTGTAACACTCAAGTCACAATAGCCCATGTTTTATTTTTGTGCCATTGTTACAACTCTGAATGACTGCATTATTAATATTCACAGTTGAAGTTTGTTTAGTTTCACTTTGATTAATTTTTACATTTTATAATAATTTTAATTTTTGTTACTGGTTGTTTGGCACAGATAATATAGTTGCTTTGTTCCAATAAACATCAACCAATCAACCATTTATTTCCTGCTACTTTCATTATGTAGTAGGGCTAGCACATGGTTGAGAAACTATTATTCATTTAACTGGTAATAGGAAATGTCTTAAAATTCTTTCTTCTAATTTCATGCATTCTTCTTAGGTAGTTGACTATTATAAAGAAAAAAAAACTCAACTGCTTATATTAATGTTTCAAGTAATGGTTACTAGTTTTTGTTTATTCTATCTTAGGACTGCAATGGATTGCTCTTCATCCAAAACTATACCTGTACTGATTGGGTGAGTGAAATGTTGCTCTACAAATTGTATTACTGTAAAACAATGTAAAGTATTTTGTATCATTTAATAAATATATTGGAAATATTCCTTAAAGAAAAAAATGGAATACTACAGTTTTATTGACAAATTTGTAATACAGATAGAATCATTATTTCTGTGGAGAACTTGATGTGGTTAGGTTTCGTGAAATGCAAGCAGACTCTTCCAATGTAGTAATGCATGTGTGTGTGTCTATACATATATATATATATATATATTAGTTGTTGTTTTTTTTTTATTGTGATTAGCCCCTTACTTCCAGTATTAAATCTAATCAAAATTATGTAAACTGCTGTATTTTTATTTCTTGAGGTGACTAGTTCAATTTGGACATAAATACATGATTATAACTTTGTTGCATGCTTTGGTTTATAAAATAATTTAAGTTATCTAAGCTTTATGTTATTCAACATGACTAACATTTTACAGATTAACTGATTCTCTGATTGTTCTTGTTTTGTTTTTAAATTAAAGTTCATTTGATAAAATGTTTAATAGAAATGTCAGAAAAAATGTAAAAATGAATTTATTAGTGCCACCTAAAACTTTGACCTGAAAGGTAATATCACTGATATCTGGAGGAAACAGGTTAGTTTATTTCAGTGCTGTATAAGAAGGTTAATAGTCTGCAAGAGTGTAATGCTCATTCTTTCTTCAGGTATTGGAATACACATGCTAGAAGCATTCTACAGGTTTTCATTAATTGAAGAAAATGACTTGGGTACTGCTCTCGTAGTTTGAAGAGTTTTGTGATCTTAAGAGAAAGGAAATGTTTTAAAAACATAATTTAATACTCATTCTGAAGGGGGTACGAAAACTATTGATCAGTATATTGACAAAGGTGGCAACTAAATCACACAAATGTGGAAATCCTCATGAATCTTTAATCAAAGATAAAACAGTATGGGGGATTAATTTGAAAGAAATTCATTCTAGAGTGTTGAGGGAGTTTGATTTGAAACTGTAGGAAACAATACATATTTGTAGAACTTCTAAAATGACCAGAAAGGGGAGGAAAGCAAGAAAACAAATCTGCAAGTTGAAAAAAGGCAGTTTATGCAAAATGAGACTGAACAGAAACTTTTTAAAGTGTGTAAAAAAAAAATCATTGTGCAGATGTGTAAAACAGATAAGGTGTTTCTGATGGGTGAATAGGAATTCTAAAATGGTACTGAGGAATTCTTCACAGAAGGTATCTATACATAAACACTTTCATGTAAAATGAATGGGAAAGTGGACTTATCTAATAATAATAAAGATGTAGTTTATATATTGAAATGAATCTTAAAAGTTATGAAGAAAAAAAAGAAAGACCTTGTATCTGGAAAAATAGTATTAGGAACAAATACAGAGATATCTGAGAAGTGGAATTTTACATTACTAAAAGAAAGGTAGAAGAACCAATTCTTAGTTTAAAAGCATATATGAAACTTAACTAAATACAGTTAATAATGACATTTAAGAGAGACATCATACAACAAAATTAATGTGATCAGTGAGTAAAATAAGGCACTGGCTGTTGAATAACAAATAAATTGAAATAGATCCAACTGTAATGCTACTGTGTACCCACTAAAAAAAATGCCTGTTACAAGTAGATAAAGACTGACTAATGAAAGAAAAACCTCACATCCTTGTATCATTACAGGCTACAGGCATGTATTATGCAATGCTAAGTCCATGATTATCCAAACCAACTTCTGTATGTCTTTGTCCAATATGCACATATTGTCTTTCTCTTTGGGGACATGTGGCAATATTTGGGCTAGTCACAGTCATCTAAGAGTTTCATAGAGACCATCTCAATTGGTTTTAAGACATTCGTAATGATAACTGCTACAGTGACTCATGTTTGATATACTGTAATATTGCTTTTGATAGTTAATCAGTAGGGCAGCTGGGATTTTTTACTACCAATTCTTTAACCCTTTTTCTATGTTTTAGATTAAACTGTGCTGACATTTTACAATTAAGTTCAGAATTTAATTAAACTACTTTATTCTCAATATATATATATACAAATAATTTTGTATTAAACCTATGTGTGGATAAATCAAATTTTCATATCATTTAAGTTTTCATTCTAGATAATAAGGTGCACTCACATTTTCAAGAGAGATAACAACTGAACATTATATTAATAAGTAAAGAAATATTTGAATAAATCCTCAGTCTCCCTTTGTATGACAATTTTGACACATGATCTCTAGATATTGGTTATTGTTTAATTTATTTACCACAGCTCTCTGAAGAAAAGAGTTTTTAATGTAAATTATCCATAATAATACAGATACTATTGAGACAAAATCTTAATTTTTATAGCATTGAATCTTATTTGTGTATGGAGAGCTAAACTAGAAAATCAGATTCACTTGTCACATCCTTTCTCTCAAACTTTGCCAATAACTCTATCTGATGTTTTACATCACAACAGTTATAACCAGTAGAAAGGCAGAGTTTTAATCCATTAACTGAATTATCATATGTTTTCAGTATAGACTACTGTGTATTTGATTTTCATCTTGAAAAACTCTCTCATGGTGTTCAAATCAAGAAGCTTATGGAATTATTTTAAGGCTTTTATGCCACACTTAGAAAGCAAGTTAAATTATTTTATTTATAGCACATTGTTTGCTTTGTGCTTGTTGTTGTTTTTAGGTGAATTAATGAAGTAAATGAAAATTATTTAATTGTTTTATCATTAATATTAAAAGTGTAAGCTCAGATTTCAGAGATATCAAAGCTAAGTACTATACTTCATGTTAAAAGTAACAAAAATGTAAAGATTAGAAACATTCTAGGCTAGATAAAGTTAAAATATGAAAGACAGTGAAAAGTAATAATTCTCTACCAGGTGTGCTCATGAATATTTTGTACCTTATGTCATTCAGTTTGGTAACTTGAGCTTTACATTTGCCAAGTGATTTACAGCTTGCTTGAATAGATCATTGGTTAGACATGATTTAAAAGGTAATAAAACAATAAAATTAAATAGAAATAGTTGTAAATTGTCATGAGCCTTAAGTTATTTAAGATAAATAAATATAGTTTCCTGTTACAGTTTGGAGCCATTTAAAAGAGAAAAACAGGTTAAGTTTATTTCATTTTCTTTTTATAGTGGTTGGAAAATTCTGAAATTGACTAAGTCCATATAAAGTGAGGGGAGAGAAAATAAAAATATGTATAAAGGTTTACTATGAAAACATAATTTAAAATTCTGAGTTGTTCTGTACAAAAGACTTGTTATATATTAACTGGAAACTTGCTAAATATTGTAAAGACACAGAAAATGTATATTAAAAGTTGATAATATGGCAACTCTAATGGTTACTTTGTAGTTAATAGGTCAGTCACATTGACTCATCCCATATGGAAAAAGTTAATCTCTTTGTCTCAAACATGGGTTGACAGCATGACCAAAGGTTTTTCAATAGCTTATTACTGACTTTGATCTAGAAGTGCCCCTTTCCTGTCCTTGAAACATTTTTAGATCAGTCCCATCTCAGCTGCAGCTTTTTCTCCACTGTTTGTTTTGTGTAGTTTCAGTGCTTTTCCGTAATCGTAATTTGCTAACATTACAATAACCAAAAAGTCAAGTTAAAAAGAGTAGTACACTTAGAATAAATGTAATTGTAACAACGAAGAGAAATTAAAGTTTTTAGTTTTAAATAACAAAGGCACTAGGTCTCATTAATACTAACTTTTAGCTGTCTGCAATAATGTCTTTAGCTACTGAAAGTGGGATATTATAATTAATAACTGCATTTCCCAACATATGAAAGAACTAATTGTGTTATTTACAAATTCAGCATTATGTGTATGTGCTACACACTATTAAATTAGACAAGAGTCATAGTGCAGTGTATCATAGATATAAATTACCTGTGCCAGTTACCATTTTGTTATATGTATTAAAGAGAAGATTACCCACCAGCTTCTGTATTAACTTCTACAAACATCTGGGTATAAGTCAACCTCAGGGATTCAAAGACACAGGAGCATGAACAAGTGTGTATGAAGTTTTCAATAGGATATGTAGTCAGCCTAAGGTGAGGATTAATGCAAATTAATGAAAATTTTAAAATTCATCTCATTATGTTAGAATAAAGATTTATTCTTTTTTAGGTTAAAAAAAGGGTAACATTTGGAAGTTTTACAACTTCAGTACATGTGCCACCCCTTGATTAAAGCTTTCCTACTACACATTGAGCTATGCATGTGTTATTTCTTAGCTTATTTTACTTGTAATTTGTAAATAAACAGGTAAATATTGTAAGTAAATGTGTTTTAAATTAGTTTATTTACAAAAATTCTAAACTAACAATTTCATTTTGCTGTTTGACTTTAAAGGTTTATATTAGCATTTTGCAACTTAAAATCTGATATGCATATTCACTTATTTAAGTGAAGAACTCCTCTTCATAAGATGTACTAAGTTTAAATGGCCAAAACTCTGGTGACTGAAAATGCTTTATAGCTTCCAATAAATGTAGTTAAATGTTGCTTTTCAAAACCTTGTCAAGTGCAGGTTGTTAGGTCAAATGTGTGTGTGTGTACTATATCTACACAATACTGGAAGTAATTATAGAAACGTTACAAAAAAATGGGTATGAAAGGCATATACTACAGGAATTCTACCCCTTTACAGTATAAAAATGAACTGCACCTGAGTACATTTACGTGTTGATAGTTACACTGTGTTTAGTTGTCATTCAACTAGTCAGAAATATCTTTACCATTGTAAAGTCTATAGGAATGCAGATAGCTCAGTCAGTACCTAATAGTAGTAGTGTCAATCTAATAATGGCTTCCAGAATTTAAATGCTGTATAACAGATGTGTAGAAATAAATATTTTGGCTTTTTGTGAATACTTGTACAAAAAATTGCAGCAAGACATCATGTTTCAGTTGGAAGTCTATGGAAAATTCTGAAGATAGTTCATAAAACTAGCACTGTTAATGATAATAGTGGTTTGATGATGAATAACAGGACAGTGGGAGGTTCAATGAACATTTGACATGTGCATGTTCATTAACAAACATTTAATTCTTGGACATTTCAGAATATACAAGTTCCATCTTCAGCAAGCTATAATAAACGTAGTAAATTATTAGGTACAGATATAAAGTTTAAACATTATATAAAATTAATTGAAATCTCAAAGTATCATTAATAACTTACATTCAGTTGTGGAAAGATAGATGCTTGTTATGAAACAGATGGTGCAAGTAAAAATTGAAAACATTGTCAACAAATTCTTTGTAGAAAGTATTTGTGTAGAAAACAGCTTTATGAAAATCAATTGGATGTTAACTTACCTGTTACTAATAAAGATGTAATTTAAGTTATATATTAAAATAGAGCTGAAAAATTGTGGGTGAAAAGAGATAATGTTATTGGAAAAGCTAATTCTGGACAGATACAAAAAGTTGTCTAAGAAATGGAATGTTATGTTAATGAAAGGCCTAAAAGGATGTATCAAGCAGAAAATTATAGCACCAATAAATAAGCTCATAGATTGGGTGAACTCTCTAATCACAGTGGAAAGAGCTAAATGCACAAAGTACTACTCTGGGGATGCACACAAGAAGAGCAGGATTTTGATTCAGAAAAGCATTAAAAAGGCATATAAAAAAAAAAAAAGCTTAAAATTAAACAAAAGAAATCTTCACCTCTACATAAAATAATCTAAATATATTGGACACATTAAATAAGGACAACCTTTAAGTGTATAAAGTCCAAAGTGGAAGAAATCAGTGGAATATTTACACCAAAAAATAATGAGAATATGTACCATGTGGTAGGTATTATTGTGTATCTGTTCAAATTTATAGTTACGACAGAAAGTGTTAGTACTCCTGTGTCCCGAGTAGTTTTTACCTCATAACTTAAAAAGTATCACAATTAGGCTAATAGACGTAAAATATATTATAAATATTATACTAACACACATCTACATAAATTTTTATGTAAATTAAACGACAAATAAATAGTTTATAAACAAATAACCAAAAATTGGAGGAGCAGAAAGTGTTCGTACATTTCCGAACGTGTGAAAAAACTGATATTCCCTTAAAAATTTTGTTTAGTTTGGCGAATCAACAAAATTTACCATTTCCAAAACTAGACAGTGGGTTATAATTATTGGAATTTAGCCAGCAAAAAATTTATTTCCAGCAATTTTGCACTGTCTCCTTCATTATCTACTTGGTCATCATGGCAAACAAGAAACAAGTGTCCAGTGATTAAAAAAACTGAATTATTGTAAAATACAAGTCGCATGTGTCTCTTTCCGGTATTGCTACACAACTTAATGTGCCAAAATTTACTGTTTATAGCATAATTGCCAAGTTTAGGGGTACAGGATCAACTGCCAACCTCCCTCATTCCGGACTTCCCACCAAATTTCCAGAGAGAACCAAGAGGAAGGTTCTCAGAGAAGTTAGTAGGAACTCTCGTTTAACACGTAATGACATACAGAAACTGGTAAGGGAAACTGGAGTTGAAGTAAGCACCTGTACAGTTACGAACATGTTATGCTTTTCTGGGTTCAAAGCATGCCATCCTCGTAGAACACCATATTTGAAGCCTGTTCATTTAGAAGCGTGATTTAGGTATGCAAGAAAACATGTAGATAAATTCTTTACCTGTTGGAAGGGTATACTTTGGTCAGACGAGACTAAAATTGAGCTTTTTGGCCACAATGATGTTTGCTATATTTTCTGTGAGAAAGGGAAATAAAATCTTCCAAAGAACACTGTCCCTACAATTAAACACTTAGGTGGCTTGATCATGCTATGGGGTTTCTTCAGCTCTTCTGGTGTAGGCAGCCTTCACCGCATCAATGGGATCATGAAAAAAGAAGAGTACGTTGATATGTTAGGCACTTGTATCAAGAATGATACTTGGAACTTGCGGCTTGGGTGTTGTTGGATCTTCCAGCATGACAATGACCCTAAGCACACATCAAAATATGTGCAATCCTGGTTGCAGAGGAACCACATAAGCATTCTGGAGTGGCCATCACAGTCACCCGATCTCAACCCAATTGAAAACATTTGGCATGAGTTGAATACCAGGGTTCATCAGTGTCATCTGAAAAACTTGCAAGAGTTGGAGGCCTTCTGTAAAGAAGAATGGAAGAAAATACTGGTTGAATACTGTCAAACGATCATGGAGGGCTATGAGGAGAGATTGCGCCAAGTAATTCACCTGAAAGGTTACACAATTGATCATTAAAGTAGACACACGAACACTTTCTGCCCCTCCGATGTTTATTTGGTTATTTGTTTATAAACACTATTTGTCATTCAATATACATAAAAATTTATGTAGATGTGTGTTAGTATGATATGTATAATATACTATAATTTCGTTATTTTAATCATGATACTTTTTAAGTTATGAAGAAAAACTACTCGGGACGCAGGGGTACGAACACACTTTCTGCCGTAACTGTATAACTATGATGTAAAATAGTATGTGTGTATATGCCTTTGGGTGGCCTCCCTTGTGTCAGTTGGCTGGTCCACTTGGGCTAGTCAACCAAGTACTAGTATTGGAAGTTCTCAACAGGTGTTGTGGACATTGTGTCTGATGCTGGTGTTTGGGTATAGTGCTCACGAAACCCTGGCATTGCTGAAATGTCCTTGCATGACATTGTAGTGCGTCCCCTCGTACGGCTGCATGGTGGGTGGGGTCAGTGGTACCAAAATTTTCCTTTTTTTCTATGGATCCTCCACATGAAAATTTAAATAAAATAGTGAAAAAACAATCAACAGGTAAACAACCACGTCTTGAAGACTCTGAGCAGCAATCTTCAACATCTGTAACACCTGTACCCCATTTTCTTGTATTACATTCTCTTTCAGAAAAACCTTTAGGGCAAATGTCCCCATTTTTAATGTAGAAGGGACTAGAGGGACTTGCTGGCTCTCAAAAGTTGGTAAAGAAGCTTTGATCTGGAGACATATTGGTTGAAACATTCACATCCCAACACAGTGAACTCCTCTTGAATTCAACGGCAATTGGGGATTTACCTATTGAGGTTACCCCTCATGCTACCTTGAATTCATCACAATGAATTATTGTTGAGAGGGATTTGAAGAACGTGTCAGAGTTAGATATTCTCGCTGGTCTCTCCACTCAAGGAGTTTCTGCAGTGAGGCGCATCTCCACTCGCAAAGACGGAGTTACACTGCCGACAGATATCCTTGTTTTGACATTTACATCACCACGTGCACCTACCACCATCAAGGCATTGCCGATACTCTAGGTGAAAGCTTTTGCTGGGTATCTAGCACTTTTGCTTGTTCCTCCACCTTCTTGACTATCAAAACTCGGGCAGAGCGTTCACCTCTTTCCTTTGAACAGACTGTCTCTTGACTATAATTGTCCCTTTACACTAGTGGAACTGAAAATGGCCCTTTATCAGTCTGGCAGTACATCTGTTGGGCCTGATGATGTACACTATGTCATATCACTATAAGATGCTGTGCTATCTCTCTCCTGCTTTTGTTGATATTCTTCTAATTGTTTTTAACTGGATCTGGCAGGAGAATGTTTTCTTGATGCCTGGCACCAGGCTATTATCTTACCTTTCTCTAAACCTGGGAAAAATCCCAAGATTCCTTCAAACCTGTCCAATTGCTTTGACGAGCTGTCTCTGTAAGACCTTAGAGAGGATGGTTAATGCTCGTCTTGTTTGGTTTCTCGAATCAAACAACCTCCTCTCGCCCACCCAGTGTGGGTTTCGACGACAGCACTCAACCACGAACCACCTAATTCAACTTGAAACATCAATCAGAGAAGCCTTTCTCAAATGCCAACATCTTGTATCAATATTCTTTGACATTTAGAAGGCTTATAACACAACATGGAGGTATGGCATTTTGTGAGACCTCCATATATATGGGTTACGTGGCCATTGACCCATGTTTATTAAAATATGTTTAATGGACAGGAGATTCCAAGTTCGTGTGGGTTTGACACATTCCTGTTCTTTTGTACAGTAACTTGGTCCCTCAGGGCTGTGTTTTGAGTGTCACACTTTTCAGTATAAAGATAAATGCCATCACTGAACAACTCCCTCTCACTGTTGCAAAGGTTTTGTCGACGACTTTCACATCTCGTGTCAGTCGTCAGATATGAGATATATTGAGCGGCAACTACAAACTGCCCTCAATCGTGTACTGAAGTGGACTACAGCAAATGGCTTTCATTTTTCTCTCTCTAAAACCATTTGGATGCACTTTTGCTGCCAACAGGGTATTCAACCTGATCCTGAACTTCGGATCGGTGAAGTTTTGCTGCCAGTGGTCCCGAAATCAAGTTCTTGGGGCTTATCTTTGACTGTAAGCTGACCTTTATACAACATTTAAAGCAGCTACGGATCAAATGCACAAGAGCACTGAACATTCTCCGTGTCCTCTCTACCGCCAGTTGAAGAGCAGATCGATGTTCTATGTTAAAGATATATCGTGTTCTTATTTGTTCAAAACTCAACTATGGATCAATGGTCTATGGCTCTGCCAGACCCTTGGCCTTAAAGATGCTGGACCCCATTTATCATCAAGGACTTCGACTCTGCACTGGGGCTTTCTGCACCTCCCCAGTTCAAAGCTAAAATGTAGAATCTCATGAACCTTCTCTGCATTTTCGCCGTTTGCAACTGTCTTCACTATATTTTTCGAAACTTTCATTCCTTACCAAAGCATCCCACCTGGGGATGTGTTTTCCTTCCTCAGTGGGCCTTACTTTTTCAGAACAGATGATCTGCCATTGCTCCTTTTGGCCTTTGCATCCAGGTGCAATTGGATGAATTGGGTCTCTCCTTGGATAACATTGCAGAATCCACTGGGCAGCCCATCCCCCCATGGCTTGTTACAGCCCCCAAATGTGACCTTTCTTTAAGTCATCTGAAAAAGACAGATACTCCTGATTGGAAGTACAGTTTTTTATTTACTGAACATCTTTCGAACAATCATTCCATTTCAATTTACACGGATGGTACCAAATCAGGTAATTCTGTGGGCTCTGCCATGGTTTGTAGCAGTTCAGTGGTTGCATACGGGATCCTTTCTACAGCTTCTGTGCACACTGCTGATCTGTATGCCATATCTCTTGCCCTGGATCATATTGAAGCTGAGCAGTACTTTGACTGCACTATTTATACTGACTGGCCTTGGAATCACTTCACGTTAGCTCACACCCTGTTCTCGCTAATATTCAAAACCAACTGGCCTATTTCTCATTAATATCTACTTCTATCCAGTTTTTCTGGATACTAGGCCACGTTGGTATTCGCGGGAATGCGCTTGCAGACACGGCAGCTAAATCTATCTGCTCTGACACTATCACCACAGTGCCTATTCCATACATGGACTATGATCCTGTATTCAAAGCTTGGCTCCGTGCCAGCTGGCAGTCCACTTGGAGTGAGCAGCGTGACAAGCTTTTTCAAATAAAATCCTATATTGGGCTTTGGCTGTCTTGCTTCTGTAAGGATCGGAAGGAGGAAGTACTGACTAGACTACGCATTGGTCACAGTTTTTTAAGTCATCGTTTTTTTTTATCTGGAGCTGATGCACCAGTGTGTAGTTTGTGTAACACTCAAATCACTGTAAGCCACATTTTACTTTCTTGCCATCATTACGACTCTCAATGATGGCACTATTTTAAACATGTTCTGTCCCAGGGTTTGTCTGTAACATTGGACAGTGTTATTGGTGATGTTGACACTGTCCTCCTTGATAAAGTTTTTAGTTTTTTGATGACTATTAATCTTTTTAACCTCATTTAAATGTTTGATATTTATTCATTACACCTTTTTAATTGTGGTTCCCTTTTCAGAGTCTCAATCTCTCTAGTTCAATTTGACATTGGAAAATGGCCATGACATTAAATAACTCAACACCAGGACTGGAAAGGCCAACTTCAGGTGACTAATGCTGCTGTTTGAACTA
The DNA here is from genome assembly GCF_004210375.1 of Tachypleus tridentatus. Classification (NCBI taxonomy): domain Eukaryota; kingdom Metazoa; phylum Arthropoda; class Merostomata; order Xiphosura; family Limulidae; genus Tachypleus; species Tachypleus tridentatus. Next base: position 39,444,905 of record NC_134834.1, read on the forward strand.
CCCGTTAGTCATCCTGGCGAGTTGTTGTTACAATTTTGCTGCATGTCTTTTAACACTTTTCTTACTTTACCTTTTGGTACTGGCCATAATGACACATAACCCAGAACCAGGACTGGAAAGACCAACTTCAGGTGACTGACGGTGGTTCTTATACTTACCTGTTAGTCTTCCTGGCAGGTTATGATCATTACCATTTAGCTTGAGAAAGTCCTTTACAGCTTCTCTTACTCTGCTTTCTCTCTTAACATTGTAGACTAGATGTCAACATTGGTTTTATGCTTTTTCTGTTTTTCAATGATGTTTTGTTTTACCTTCATTGCCTTTTATGTATTTTACTACATTTAATTTATTTTTACCTTTTTACTGGACATTTGGCACAGATAGCCTAGCTGCTTTGTGCCAAAAAACACTAAATCAATCAATCAGCCATCTACAAACCAGGAAAGGAAATGCATCTTCTCAGATAGGCCATAAAAAACATATGGGTGAGCCCAGATTTGCTAAGATGATAAAAGTAATTTATGAAACCAAAGCCTGTATTGTTAGAAAATGTGTATCAGTTTCAGATAAAAGATTAATTCAAATCAGAAAAACACTAAAATGCAAAAACCATGATAAAATGCCTGGCTAGTTTAACAAAGTACAAACAAAATTAGTGTGAACTATATGTGTATAGAGATTAACTTATGATGGACTGTTGTTCAGAGTGCAGAAACTAGTATTACTGAAGTCAATGTGAAATAATACTGAAAATTATCATTCTGGATCATTGGGGATTTAAAAAAGAGAATAGAACTGGATTCTTGGGTCAAATTAAAAAAATCTGTGTCACTTTTTTTTTAATGTCAAACAGAAACATGATGCAAAAGGAACTGTTAATAAACATTAAATTGCCAAGTTGTCCCTGATAACTTGTTGGAACATAGCTGCTTGTTTATTTATTATTATAGATATTGTGAAAAAAGTGAAGTTAAATGATACATGTATGATAGTAGTACATCATATAAACTCAGTCTTTGCAAAGCATATACCATGTGTTCTAACATTTGATAATAGCCCCCTTTAACAACAAGTATTTCAAACACTAGAAGAAGATTGGAAATTCAGATGCATGATATATAACCTCAATTGTCAGAACTGACTAGATTTGCAGAGAGAACAGTCCAAGGTGTAACAAAGATGCTGTGAAAAGCAAAATAAGTTTGACAAGTTTTAGGCTAAAGGCAAGATTACCATTGTCACAATAGCTGGTACAACCTAAAGTACTGGTAGTTTTGTTCAAGAGAAATTAAAAGAACATAAATAAAAATACTACTGTGATGAACGTCCTAGATCTTCAAATGAAGTGCAAGAATACTGAAAATAGACATTGAATACTGACAGTCAAACATTAATACTAAGATCTGGGGTGATTATCAAAGACTTTTCAGTAGACATTACAGACCAGAAAACTTTTTTTTTTTTTAATCTCAGAAAGTTACAGCAAAACTTTTAGAAACTCTTAGATTACCTTTTCTCACTATTAAAAAACTTGCAATTAGAGGTATCAACAAGAGCCTGGTCTAGTGTCAAATAGAAGTGGAAGAGTCATCAACACGATAATAACAATAAATATATAGTTTTGCAGTAATAGGTATTTTTTCAATAATTAGTTTAATTAATTTAAAGAAAAAGTGTTACAATAAACTGCACAATGAGTATCGATTTCTTGTTTGTTAAAACTACTAATAATGTTTTATATATGAGAACTTCAGTACAACAGGGCAAATATAAACCACTTATGAATTCTTATAAGCCACTAACAGTTAGCTGTAAGGTGTAAAATTTAGTTATTGTTAATAAGATGAATGTCATTATTACCAACTATTGAAAGTATAGGTATTACATATGTTTAGTATTTTATATGAAAACAGTTTTGAAGCCTCACCACAGTGTTACAATCAATGTTACAACTTCTAATTATGCTCTACTTGACACAACCAATCTATACAATATTCCTGCAGCATATTTTCCATCAAAAATAGTCTAATGCAAAACTATCATGTTAAAAAAAAAAAAAACTTCCTAAATTCTCTCCATAATCTATCCAGCATGTGAAAATGGCATTTCCCTAGCAACTGCTTCATCTGTCTGACCATGCAATTATACATGAGCACTATTTCTGATAACTTGACCAGTATGTCTATATGGAATAATATGAACACCCTTTTTTTTTTTATTATTATTCTCCATTTGCTTGATGTATGCCATGTATTATTGGATAAGTTGTAAAAACAGTTTGTGTACACATGACTTTGGTTGCTTATCCAGATGTGTACCTCCTCCTTGATTATGTTGTATACTATTGCCAGAAGCATATGGAGAGGTCTTGTCATTGGCCTTTATGGATTCATGAATTCTGTACTGTTATAAGGTACAACTGTTTATAACTGTTGGGCCATGACTTGTTGTAGGTTTCTTTCTGAATGGTCCTTATTCTTCAAGTTGATCCAAATTTTTTTTGTATTTAGTGCTTTATAAGTGTGTGTGTGTGTGTGTGTGTGTGTGTGTGTATATATATATATATATCTGTGTTGAAAGTTATAAATCCCTGATAAAAATGCATCTTTATGAATATGTATTGAAAAGGACTGTTACATACTTTTACCAAAAGTGATCAGTTTTGGGCATCAAACATTTTATAAGCTGTGGTTATCATATGATATACTGGTTCATATATTCAGCAACATTGTGACATAACATATTCAATCTTTTGCATTTGGTAGAAAAATTATGATAGTGTACAAGTATGAAGTTGTTTAAAAATTGTGTAAATCTAAACATAATGCTAATATTTCAGTAAAATGTTTTTAAAAAACATTATATGTTGCTTAATACATATGGTATAAATTAAAAATTATGTGATCAAAGCATTAATAAATAAAAGGTTTCATATTCAAGGAAGTGGACTTTTTGATGAGACGTCAAGCTCAAGAGCAGTTGGCAAAGGCTTCAGGATCATTGTATTCTTTAGCTAATCTCCTGGAAACCATCAGAAATATTGTTATTACTGATGTGGTCGGTGACAAGGTGCTGTTTGGAGTATAGAGATAAGAATTTTTTTTTATCTGACATCTTAAAAACTGTGCTCTTAGCTGGCAGAGAACTAATTATGTAACTAAATTTATATGGGGCACATCCTCTAACTTTCAAATGAATCATTAATTGTTTTCTTGAACTTGTAATGGTTAAGACTTGTGTATTTGGATTTAGTAACAGTATTTTTATTTATAATTTACATATAATTATCACCATTTCATTGCAAAATATCAGTTTTCTTAATTTTGAGGATACTAACCTGGTTTGTATTAGTTTTCAGCCAAAGAGACATAAATGTTATTGGATGCTGTCACTATCTGATGGGTAAATAGGGATTTTTGGGTAGATGTTGGCGGCATTCACTCAGGTTTGAGGAGTGTAAAACACCAATAATGTATAAAGTTTAGTTTCTACACCTTTTAAGACAGAAAAGAAGTTTGAAATAAATTATTTTCACTTGTAATTTAACACTTAAGCAGTTAAAGTAACACTTATCAAATTAGGTTAGACTTGCTTTGATTATAAATTTCAGCATGATTCAGTTTCCTAAAATATTCTTTCATAAAATGATTTAATACACTTTGACAGCACAGTATGTGTAGCAGTATGTAAATCAATCAAATACTTATAAAATTATTAAATAGAATTACAAGGTGGGAGAAACATGGGTTAGGCTGATTAGAAATTATGTATTTTATATAGTGAATCACACAAAACTTAGCATGAAACATTTTTTGTATTGACTGAATCTATATTTACTACATTGTAAGCATTGAAGGAGAGACTGAATTAATTGAAAATAATACTAATGTTATGAATCTGACTTTTATGTTATTGCCATATCTTAACCATCCTGTACCGATTATGTATCATTTTAGTAATTTTCAAATGGCAGTATGACTTAAATCTCGATTGCAAATTTGAACAACTGCTTTTATATTTAGATTTGCATATTAAACATTACCTAAAACAAATTACTATACACTTGCATGTATAAAATTAACACTTTTTTGTGTTCAGATTCTACATGATTATGAAGACTTAAAATTAGAGGTGTAAAAGTAATCGATATAATTCATTACATTGCTTAGTATGATGTAAAATAAGGATTAAAATTACAATTACATTTATTAATTGCACAAAAATGATCAGCTGATCAAAATGGGTATTTTTTATTATTAATTGTGTTGTATTATTCCATCTTTCCAAATAATCCATGTATTGCCACATGATTTACCTTTTATTATTTGTCACTAATTCAAGGTTCAGCTAAATTAGTTAGTGTCATGACTCACAAAAATAATCAACTAATTAAAAATTAGGATTTTTAGATATCAGTATTTTTCATTATTCCATCTATTCGAGTCTGAGATGAACATTTTAAATTAGCAAATTACATTAATTGCCTATCTGTACCTAAAAGGCTAACTCACAGTTGCTTATAAAGTAAAATAAATGAACAAATATAATGAGGAGGGATATGATTGAGGTATTTAAGATTGTGATGATGTATCATCATTTTTCATATTTAACAGTGAGAATAGTAGAACTAAAGAACACAAATTTTGATAGGGTAGGAGTCATCTACAGCTAAGACTTTGAAGTGGGTTGACTTCAGATGTTGTAGAGGCAGTAAATTTAAGTGAGTTTAAAAAAGCTTCAGAATTATATGAATGATAAGAGCAGGTTTTGAGATTTTTTTTATTATTTTTTAGTTTAGAATCTGGAATGGCTGAAATGGCCCAATAAGTTTCATGTTGTTCCAAAATGTTACGTTAAAAGAATGACATTTCATCAATAGCAGTTAGTTACTTTGTTTTAGATCACCAGTTGACAGGAATATAATTTCATTCTGTGATGATCTATTGTTAATTGTTACTGAGTTAATTAAAATGATAGATAAATATGCAAGTTTCATTAATCACCACTGTCTGGGGAAATAGTTATATCTGGTAAACTGTATCTATTTTGTATGGTATAAGTATTTCATTTGTGTTTCAGTATTTTTCTAGATTATTACAGTTCTCAGTGAAAATGGTAAGTTATTTGTATTGTGTAAGTGATGAGCTGAAGACAGTGTATGTGGCTCAGCGATTTTAAAATTAAATGTCTGAAAAAGTAATATACAATATTCAGAGATCTTTTATTTTAAATTATCCTTTCTTTGACTGATCTGAACCACTTTATTTGTGCAAAATTCATGGAAATGTGAAGTATTTGTTAGTAAAACAATGTTGTTTTAAATCTTTAAAAAATTCTATGAGAAATAAAAATAGATTTTAATTGTTGTATTTGTTTTTTGCTTCATATGTACTTTGCTTATTTATTTCAGATTCATTTAGCCATTGACTCGTTAGAAAAAGGTATAGAATTCTTAAAAACTGGAAATTTAGAAGAAGCTTTTCATTTTATAAAATGTGCCTTCATTTCATCAGGTGAGGAATAACAGCATGTGCTACATTATATACATTTGTTATGGTGTGTATGCCTTTTACAAGCTGACAAGAATGATTACAGTTATATTTGTCATAAGATGTTAGTATTAAGGCTAAACACCATATTCTCTATCTGGTACTTTTGAGATTTTCAAGAATTGAAAGGTAATATAATTTTTGTTCCAACTGCACTGTATTTGTCATAGCCATTGCACACGACACACTTTGAAGAGCTCTAGATTGAGCAGACTGCCTGCAGTGCAACAAATACAAGTGATTGGAGTACTACTTACATGAGACAGTTGTCATAGTGTGTATGCTTTTACACTATTGCTTTTCAAATATTCTGTTATGAGAAATGTACATTGAGTAACTTCTTAATTAGTATATAATGGGAAGGTTACAGTTAGTGATTTTCTTGTCAAGTAGCATTTGGTGCAAAATGTAAAATAAATGATCAGGGCTCAGTTAATTTTTAGAAGTTTTCAGGTTGTCTAGAAGGCCGTATTGATTGTCCAGAAAAAAATATATATATAGACCCTCATAAAATATCCAATCATAATATTATTGATGTACAAAGATACTAAAGAAGACTCAAATACAGTGATGCTCATGTTTTTATATTTTATTTAGTTCCTAAATGCTCAATTAAAGCTTAGTTGGCAATTTTGCATCTTTATTCAGCTAATTTTTTGGTGCCTTATTTCTTTGGAAGTTTCATTACACTGGAAAAAATAAGCTCAAAACATGTTAAAGTTACATAGTATCATAAGGAAACAAAGTGTTAGTAACCTGTAAAACTTTTAAATAGAGCAGCGTTCTTAGCCAATTACTTTCAATATTTCCATCCTTACCAGCTTTATCTGCCCACCAAGCACAGTAAAGTACAATCTATAGTAAGACTAGAATTGCATCATAACTCTCGCACATTATTATACTGTAATATGTACACAATGCCTGAGCACTGCACATGTACAAACACTGCTGTTATGTATTGTCATTTATACTCATAATTTATACAGACCTGTAGAGAAGCAAAGCTGATCTTATTTATTGTTATTCCACTTCACACTGATCAAAACATTAATAAAATTTTATTGTTTTGTTTAAATCATAGATTTTCTCAGTTTCTCATGGTAGCTAGGCCTTCTGTATTTCCTACACTTGATTGGTCATGTCTGTGTAATGTTAGCCTTGGACCAATACATGTGTATTCAAAAAGGGTCAATATTTTAATTGTGATAACACTGTGTAACACAAATTTTGTTCGTGGATAGTATGTGCTATTTCTTAATTGCATATGTTGTAAAAGTACAGAAAATGGCCATTATTCCCTTCAAACTCTGCTTTTGTGACCAGGATAATGAAATTTAGAAATTAACCTATTTTCTAGGTAAAAACAGGCAAATTTTCACATTTTCATTTACATAAGGTCTGAATAAAACAACATATAAATCAAAATTTACATGTGTTTATACTAAAGTTATACAAAAATGTTTAGAAGTGAGTAGTTTTTCGAGAGTTGCAACTGAAATGTAAATCACTTTCATGCATCAGCCCCCAAATATAGTCTCCCATCATGTTTTTGTTATATTTTTCTTGGTAGCAGCATTCAAAGTCCAGTATATCTTGGTGGAAGCACTCGCCTTGTTCTTCTGAGTATGCTCCCATTTTTCTCCTTGAATTTATGAAGATGAGCATCAAAGATGTGGACTTTCAGGGACATCCTGCAACCCATTTTGCCATAGTTTTTCACTAAAGCCTCAACCACTTCCACATAATTTTCGGCCTTGTGATTGCCCAAGAAACCCCAAACCACTACAACAAAGCTACCAGAAGTTGTTGTTTTTCCTTCCTACTGAGCTTCTTGGAGAATTCTGTGCACTCCAGGATCTTTATTTGTGGTCCAATGAAGACACCAGCTTTGACCTTTGCCTCAGACAACTTGGGGAAGAAGGCTCGAAGGTACTTGAAGACCATAGACTCCTTATCAAGGGCTGTGACAAATTGTTTCATAAACCACAATTTTGTGTGCAATGGTGGGAACAACACCTTCTGGAGGTCCACTAGTGGCTCACACATGACGTTGTGCCTTCCCACAGAGAACTCGGTTCATTGTGGCCAGTGCTTTCTATTGTAGTGTGCTGCAGTGTCTTTGCTATCCCAAAGGCAAAGATAACAGGGAAACTTTATAATGCCTCTGGAGACCCATCAGGAATGCCATTATTTTGAAGTCTCCGATAACCTCCCAGCCATACTCATCATACTTCAAGGCTTCTAGCAAGGTCTTGACACTGTTGTATTCCTCTTTGAGGTGCACCAAATTTTAAAAGGTCTAAAGTTTGTATAATATAAAATCTTACTATTCAAGCAAGCAAAAATTGTCCCTCTTACATTCAAGAGTTTTGTTTGCAGTCCTCGCAAGTAAAATGAGATGTCCAGGGTTTGTTGTGATCCCCGACAGGCATGCATAAATATGCCTTGTAGGCTTTACACATTTTAGCAGATGCTGTCACAGAGTACTTTTTCACTATTGTCTTGATATATTGGTTACATACATAGCAGAATGCATCTGGAGAATGCTTACAGCTTCTTGATGCCATCTCTAATGAGATCAGATAGGTCTATGTGTTCAATTAGGCAGCTAGAACTAAACTGAAGTGGTGAGTGGTGAGCCCCTGTATATATTACTGTGGAAAGTTCTAGAAAATTTTAAAAGGTTCTTGAAAATCCTTGTAAGTTCAAGAAAATTTTCTATCAGCTACTTGGCACTGAACATACCTGGAATGTTCTGAAAAATGAGTAAATTTGAAAATTTCATTACCGAAGTCACAGAAGCATAGTTTCAAGAGAAAAATAGGTCTTCTCATTTACTTTAGGCATAAGCAATTGGGAAATAACACTCTACCCAGGAACAAGAAAAAGTAAAAAATTTTTTACATAGTGTAACTAATGAGGAAAATTCTAACTTTGATTTTGTAAATTTGATCCTTTTTGTTCCTATCAATATTTGTAGGAACTTGGGACAGCAATATTAGTTTTAGTGTCATAATCATCTATGCTAGAAATTAATTTAAATATTCATTTTATCGGAGTTTGCTTATGTTGCAAATTTCTGCCTGATCATATATTTGCATACAAACATCATGTAATACAATGTGTGGTAATGTAACTAAGTTGTACATACCGTACTGTGTTACTACACCTAAACATTCATGCTTATTAGAAGTCTTTACAAAATTTGTGTACATAAAGCACAACAGAGGCTTATCTTGTCCATAATAGTTTATCATAAACACAAACTTTTTCTGTTGGTTTTAACTCCTTTTGGTGGATTTTACCAAAATTTCTCTTGCACAAAGTATCATCTTTTTTAAAAGAAAAACAGTAAACCAAAAGATATTTTTTTGAAGTTTCAAATTTTAGATTTCATAGTTAGGGAACTTACCAAAAGTTTTGATCAAGGATTGAAATCAATATTACCTTTGTAGTACGGGCATGGATAAATATACAATGGACTGGAATGCTGTTTTTTGTAAGGGTGGTTTTAATGTGACAGTGTTGAGAAAAATGTGCAGTTGGTAATTATGCTTTTCATATACTATGAGGTTAAAGAAAATTAACATATAGTGATTATCTTGCCATGTAGAATGTAATCGGAAATTTACAGGTGTTGATTATAGTTCTGATATAGTATGAGGTTAAGGAAAATAATCATTTATTGTGTATGTTGATAAGTAGAATGTAGTTGGTTGTATATGATTTGAAGCATGCTTTTGATAATTATAGCTATTATCTGGTCTGTTCTTATAGGAAATGTCCAGTTAATGATTATACTTCTCATATATAACAGTGTTATGAGAAATGTAGAGTTAAAGAGACTGATTTACCAAATTGTATATTATGGGGAATGTCCAGTTAGAGATTCTGTTTCTTATGCAGTTTCTGAAAATACACAGTAAGTGATAATACTTATTTATTATGCCCCTAGGTGTGGATTCCTGTACATGGTGAGGGGACCTCCAAGGGAAGGTTCTGTTCTCTCAGTTTACCTCCTGTGGGATCTAAATGTCCACTCACGTGTTTGCTGTGCTTAACAACCTGTGAAGGGGAGGAGAGGATCCTGGTGGTTGAGGAGTCCAAACTTTTCACACCACTTTGGCCTTGAATTCCTGTAGACAGCAGTCTTGGGGTGACCCCTCTTGGGTCAATCAGCTGGTCCACTTGGGCTAGGGTCAACCAAGTACCAATGTTGGATGTTCTCAGCAGGTGTTGTGGACAATGTATCTGATGCTGGTGTTTGGGTACAGTGCTCACAAAACCCTGGCGTTACTGCAGTGTCCTTGTTTGACATTGTAGTGCATCCCTTCCATGGTGGGGTGGGGGGGTCAGTGGGAACCAAAATTTCTCTCTTTTTTTTTTTTTTATGGATCCTTCAAATAAAAACTTAAATACAATAGTAAAAAAACAGTCCATAGGTAAACGACATAGTAAAGGGGCTCTATGTTGACGACTTTCACACCTCATGTCAGTCGTCGAACATGAGGTATATTGAGTGGCAGTTACAGACTGCCCTTAATCATTTACTGAAGTGGACCACAGTAAACAGCTTTAACTTCTCTTTCTGTGGAATCATTTGCATGCACTTTTGCTGCCAATGGGGTATTCACTCTGTGATCCTGAACTCAATATCAGTGAAGTTGTGCTGCCTGTGGTTCCTGAGAAAAATCAAGCAGCTATGAGTCAAATGTACAAGAGCACTGAACATCCTTATGTGTCCTCTCTTCCACCACTTGGGGAGTGGATCAATGTTCTATGCTAAAGATATATCATGCTCTTATTCGATCAAAACTCAACTATGGATCACTGGTTTATGGCTCTGCCAGGACCTCAGTCTTTAAGATGCCTGACCCCATTTATAATCAAGGACTTTGGCTCTGCACAGGGGCTTTCCACACTTTCCCAGGTCAGAGCTTATACATAGTCTCATTAACTTTCTTTGTATCTCTGCCGTTTGCAACTGTTTTTACTATATGCTTGAAAACTTGGTCTTTACCAGAGCATCCCACCTGGGGTTGTGTTTTCCTTCTTCGGTGGGCCAGAACAGATGATCTGCCATTGTTCCTTTTGGCTTTCAAATCCAAATGCAGTTGGATGAATTGGGTCTGTTTTTGGATGACATTGCTGTATCCCCTGGTCAGCCTGTCCCACCATGGCTTTTTATAGTCCCCAAATGTGACCTATCTTTAAGTTATCTGAGAAAAGCAGACATCCCTCATTGAAAATAGTGTTTGTTATTTGCTGAACATCTTTCGAACCATCCTTTTATTCCTATTTATACAGATGATTCGAAATCAGGTGACTGTGTGGGCTCTGCCTTGGTTTTTTGTAGTTTGGTGGTTGCACGCAGAATTTCCTCTGCAGCTCCTGTGTTCATTGCTGACCTGTACATCATTTCTCTTGCCCTGGATTATATAGAAACTAAGCAGTACTCAAACTGCACTATTTAGACTGGCTCGCTTAGTTCTCTACTGGCCCTGGAATCACTTCACGTTAGTTCACACCCTGTTCTTGCTGATATTCAAAACCTACTGGCCTATTTCTCTAACATCTACTTCTATCCAATTTTGCTAGATACTGGACCATGTTGGTATTCACAGGAATGAGCTCACTGACACCACAGCTAAATCTATCTGCTCTGGCATTATCACTGCTGTGCCTGTTTCATACATGGACTATGGTCCTGTATTCAAGGCTTTGTGCCAGCTGGCAGTCTTTTTGGAGTGAGCAACACAAAAACAAGCTTTTCCAAATAAAACTGTATATTGGACTTTGGCTGTCTTGCTTCCATAAGGATCGGAAAGAGGAAGTTGTTCTAACTAGACTACCCATTGGTCACAGGTTTTTAACTCATCATTTTCTTTTATCTTGAACTGATACACCAGTGTGTAGCCTGTGTAACTCTCAGGTCACAATAAGTCACATTTTATTTTCTTACCATCGTTATGACTCTTGACGACAGCACTATGTTAAACGTGTTCTGTCCCAAGGTTTGTCCGTAACATTAAACAGTGTTACTGGTGATGGTGACACCATCCACCTTGGAAATATTTTTAGTTTTTTTTTAAAGGCCATTAATCTTTTTAATGCAATTTAAATTTTTAAATAAGTACTTCACATCATTAATGCTTGGTCCTTGGCGAGTTAGATATCTACGTATCCTTGGTCATCTAAGATACTGATTATACTTTTTTTTTTAGCCAAATTTGTTTTGCATGCTTGTTTATTAATATTATGTGCTGTGTAGACTTGGCAAATTTTGTTTGTTCATTTGTTATTACTAAGTACTTTGACTAGTAATGTTCAGATTATTTGTAAGTTAAAAATCATTACTAATAGTAATATCTAATTCACTGTGATATTTGAGTAATTTTCTTTATTGTTGTTAATTATGTGTCATATCATCCTAATTTTTGTCAATGTAGAACTTGATTTTATGTGTCCTTTGTCACTTAGATTTATTGAGATAAACAGTAAGTTTGATATTGATTATTAACAGGTTTCTAGATAATTTAAGTTGGTTTGAATGTTTATTATTATTATTATTATTAGGTACTTTGTGGAGTAGCTAAATTTAGGTAGTTTGCCCATTTAGTACGAATAAGTACTTTTTTTATCTAGATATGTTTAGATACCTTATATATTACATATCACTATACCACTAGTAATATATACAGTCATGTAAAAAAATTAGGACACCCTATGAAAGCCTGTGTATGTATGTAACAATTTTGGATAAATGGATATTTAATCTCAATTGTAACAACACTGAGAGATTAAAGTAATATAACTAAACAATTAAAACTGAAGAAAAGACTTTTCAAGATCTTCTGTAAAATGTAATTTGACAAAAATTCATATTTGAACTAAGGAAAAAGTTAGGATACCCTACCCCCTAATAGCTGGTGTTTTACCCCCTTTGGCTGTAATAACTGCAGTGAGATGCTTCTTGTAGCCATCTACCAGTCTCTGACATTGGTCTGAAGAAAGTTTGCCCCACTCCTCAATGCAGAATTCTGTCAGCTGTGAGATGTTTGAGGGGTTTCTTGCATTTACAGCCCGTTTCAAGTCACCCCACATCATCTCAATGGGATTAAGATCTAGGCTTTGACTTGACCATTCCAGGACTCTCCATTTCTTAGTTTTCAGCCTGTCTTTGGTAGATTTACTGGTATCTCTCAGTATTGTTACAATTGAGATTAAGTATCCATTTATCCAAAATTATTATATATATATATATATATATACACATGACTGTAATTCATTGTTCTATATAAATATTTTTGTCATACTTGTTCATCATGTGAACTTGCATCCAGGTCACATGATCTATCTAAGAATGAATAAATATGACACTTGTTTCTTACACATTCACTCCTGGTGATGAAATGGTAAATGTTGAAGCATGTGGAGTTCACTTTTTAGAGGTCATAGATTGGCCTGAATTAAAAATGTTTTTAACTGTGTGGTGATTTTAATACACTGTGTGTTTCTTACTTATTATTTTGTAGATGAGTTGCTTGAAACTAACCAAACTGTAGTAACTGCAAGAGTACATAAATCTTGTAGTTCCTTCTTCCATCTCCATTGATGATCTTTGTGATGACCCTGGTTATGAACTGTTGATCTTGAGAATATTTTCTGGTGGAGATGTTTTTTGTATAATGCATTGAAGTCAGTGTTGCTACTTTTCTTTAGATGCTTAAAAAATCCATTGTGGTATAGTGTTATTGACTTGTTAGTTTGAGTAGTATACAAAGTACACCTCATTTTTCTCAACTATCTGACCATATAGCTGTAATCTGCAACCTTCCTATATCTTGGAAAAGCTTTCATGATATATCCTGTGAAATTTTTGAAATGCTTTATCATTGCTACATACTTTTGAAGATGCTTAAGTACACATGTGCTTCTTATAGTATCAAGACACACTGCCATTTGTCCATTGCCAAATGATATTCTTACACCTTTCATCAGTTGATCATCTGTATAGGTATATGCTTTGAGGAAAATCTGTGGAACCTAGATCTTCTGTTACTTTTGTGGTCCTGAATTTATTAAGTTGCTTCCACTAATAATGATTTCTAATGTAGATATTCATCATGCTTTGATCGTGGATTACTTTCATATGTTTAGTCTCACTACCTGTAGTGCGCGACTGGAAGCTAGTAACGAGGGAGCTTGTTTCTTTTCTGTTTATTCAGAATCACACCTTTTATTATTTTATCAGTTTAGTTCTAAAGTACAAGTACCACTTTCTTTTAAATACTAAAATTTTGTCACTTGTGTACTTTTTATACTTAAATCTCCCCAACAGGGACAGTTTTATGTGTACCATATGTATTTTTCGAGTCACCAAACTTTAACTATATTGCAACAGGAAGATCAAGGTTGTGTAGATTACAGGGATGGCAAGGGGCATTGTAATTGAATATCCAAATTACTGTAAATGTGGCAAGGTTTGACTTCACACAAGCTATAAATTAATTTATTTTAAATCCTGGTTATGAAGTCATAGGTTAAGAACACAAGTACAAACTTGTGGAATTTACATGTGGAGTAAAGAAATATGCTGAAAGAAAATTGTAACATAAACACACAGTAATTTTTAATAGAAGCTATTGATCAATTCCTCTACATCAAAGCTATCTTGAAATAATCCAAAATCAAAATTATCTAACTGATACGTTTATTAATCAAACTTTCTAGTGTGTCCATTAACATGGATACTACATTAAACAGATTATCTTTTAACATAATACAGGAAATTTATTAGTCATAGTTTTTATTATAGAATTGTGGTATCAAACTTTTTCAGTACATCTCTTAGGAACAGTGATATGTTTTAGTAGTCTTACTAAAACTTCAGTGCAATTAATGTTTTTCACTTTTATATCTTCAGACATTCTTTATTATTAAATTGAAAAACTATTAGACTAAATAAAATATAACATTACTTACAAAGAGTTATGAGATGAGTGTCCTCAAGGGTTTGTAATACAGCTATGGTAATACTTTCACTAGTCATTCTAAATCAACTAAAGCAAGATGACTTCAAAGTTGAAAATGCAATGTTTTATACAATTTTTTCATGTCTATAATTTCTCTAAGTGCAGTAGGATCTACTTTTGTAAGTAGTTCCCTTAACGTAATTTATTTGCATGGAACCTTCCATCAGTCTACCATTATAACCACTTGTTCATTGAATTGTATGGAATTATCTCTTTGTAATTATTCCTTGACATTGGCATAAACACCTAAAATTATTCATTTAGAATGTATATAGACAAACATTTAGCTTTGACTTTTTTACTGATAACCTTGTTATAACTTGTTATTTTTCTTCAAAATTCCATTAATCCTTTAACTAATCTAGTAAATTGGTTCCTTGCACTACATTTTTTTCAAAACCTCTTATCTAGTCTCACCTACTTCTTTTGACTATGAGTTTGTAACAAATGTGATAACTAAGTTGTTGCTAAAACTCGTATATAGTTTGTTTAGAAACTCATACATCAGAAGGATTTTGTGTAAATTAATATTGTAAATTAATTATTATTTTAATTTTCTAATGCACGTATTTTAAGGATACAAAAATTAATAGTTCTTCACCCTTCTTTCAGTAGAATAATTGAGGCTTATGGTGAGGCTTAACGTGTAATTCTCCAGCATAAAGTCTTGTAACAACCACGAGTACACATAATCTTTGTTTTTCAAAGTACCTTTTGTTTACTCTTGAACATTTTAAGAAAAATTAGTAAAATTCAAGCATTTGTGAGAGTAAGTAATAACAATTTGTGCATGTACATGTGTAGTGTGTGGTAGCCAAAATTGCTCTATATTTTGCATTATACTAAAATGCTGGTATTGTGTTTAAAGATTTGTACTTTGTAGGCCTACATAGTTATGCCTACTGAATTTGTATTCTAATTGTCCAAACTGAGATAAAATAAAAGCAAATTATGCAACATTAGAAGCTTGACAACTTAAACAAAAATTATTCATATCATTTTTAGAAAAAATCTGCACACCTATACAAGATATCACTAAATGTCTAACATCTTGGAAAGATTACCAATATTCAAAGAATTACACAGTGTACTATATCAACACAGAAGAACCATAAAATAAATGATTTGACAGATTCAGAGTGCAGTCTTATTACTCTGGAGAATATTTTTACAAGCACTGTAGGGTAATAAGCCAATAAATTCTGTGTCCATAAATGCTTTCATTGGTTTTAAGTGCATTGTTATTACTTTGTTGAATTTTTCTAGTAAACTGTATAAGATATATATAATCCAATACATTACATATCCTGTTCTTGGAGCAGGAGTCAAGTTGGATATGTCTTCATGCATTCTTTGTCACTTTAAATGGTGTAATAACACAAGTGATGATTTGTTGCACTATTTTGAGCAGATTTATATTTCAGTTATTGATAGTAAAATAAATACAAGGGATAAAAATCAAATTTAAGCAACTAAAACTACCAAGTGAAGTACTTTGATATTTTGGAAAGAGTAATCAAGAAAAAAAGGTTACAGCTGCTCATTTCATTTCTACTTTTACAACTTTTGCCATACTTGATGACTTCTGTACTGGCTAAAGAATAAAATATACTGTTATGGTGGGGTTAACAACAGGCAAAATAAAATTATTTATTTAAGAAGTTTTAGCAGTCACACATAGGATGTTTGAGAAATTTAGGATTGTTGTTGATTTTAACATAATCACTTTGCTTTCACACAAGACAAAGAAAATTTGATTTTTCAGGAACAAATTGTTAGTAAAAATATTTCCTTAAAATATTTTGTTTGTACACAAAAGATTTGTAATGTTTACCAAACGTATATCAAATTTTGTTTAGGTAGATATATGGTATTGAAAGTTACAGTATTAAAACTATATTCGTGTAAAAATGGTCACATGGTTGGTCCCTGGGACTGAGCCCTTATTGAAAGAGTTAATTATTTTTTTTATTAAGTTGCTTCCACTAATAATGATTTCTAATGTAGATATTCATTACTTTCTCTCGGGAATCATTCCTGTTGTGAGACTTGTAATCATAACTATTAGTGTTCATATTTCTTGAGCCAAGACCTGGAATTTATATCCAACTGACTCGCACAATGCTTTTGAGTGTATCTCATCCTTATTTTGTAACATGATTTGCTAGTTAGTGTACATGTTTTTTATAACATCCTTAGTCTGATATGTATTCTATAGGTTTATATAGGATGTTTGGAGTTTTATATTTCTCATCTCCCTATATAATACTTTATTTATTAATTAAAACTCTTGTTTTTTGAAATCCTTAGCATTTGCATTACAGCAGATGCATCATTATGTACGTGAATCGTGAACAACTCTCTGATATATCCTTATTTCTTTTATGTGGAATAAGTCGGTAGTTTTTCATTAAATAGGTTAATTACACCTGTGTTGAGAATCACAGAAAACTATTTACGGTATATATATATATATATAAGGATCACTTTTAATAGCAAGTACAAAGGGTATTTGGTGGTAATCATAACTGTTAGCATTTGTATTTTTTGGGCCATGTGTATGAGTTGCTTACAATGTTTATAGACAAATATACCTTGCAAGTAACTCTTTCAAAATGTTTGAATGTAGTATTATTTTTTCCAACAGATATTTCTAATTGTATCAAAAACTTAATATTTAAAAACGTTTTTTTTATACATTTTGTGCCTCTTAATATTCGTTATACTGGTTTAGTAAATATTCTTCCCTATTTTATCACACAACACACTTTGCTTAACACATTGATCTACATGTTTGTAATTAAGCACTTTACAATACTTTTGTACATTGTTTTGAAAAATTAGAAATTAATTATTGATGAAAGTTATTCATCTCCATCTGAAAACTGAACAATAACACAAACAATGATGATTTGAAGCTATTAAACTGAAAGTGTTTAAAAGTATTTCATTCTCTTTTAATATTAAACTTTACAGTATATTTGTAGAATTAAGTGGATTTGATGAAACATACTTATTAGTGTCTTCATTTGTTTTCAGAGGAAGCATTTTATCATCCATCACTCCTTGCTTTACTCTATTTTCCAGATGACCAAAAGTAAGATAATTAACCATGTTATAAAACTTGTTCAATTTCTTATGGTTTGATAACAAAAGAGCTGTTGTAATTATTAGTATAAAAATATCTAATCTGCAAAATGTGGCTGTTGCTTCTAATGGTAAAAGTGCATTAAAACAGGATATTGTGAGAACACTGTGGGTCTCTTCTTAGAAAAAAATGAATGTAGGGTGCATAATGTGGAGATAATTCAATTTGGCACTTAAGAATCTGCACTTAAGAAAACTTGATTTTTTTCAAGGACTATTAAAATGTTTATACTTTTAGTGAAACACTGTTTCTTTGTGTGCTAATTAACAAGTTGTTTGAAATGTTTTATTTCATACAGTGATGTTAAATATGATTCTGAAACTTTTAGAAAAGTGGTGATAGCCTTTACGTTTTTAGCTTTATACTGGTAAAACTTTTTATGAGTAGCTTGATGACAACCAGTAACAATGTAAACTATCAACACATGATTCTGTTCTACTCCAGTTCATTTTCACATTATAAAGGAGTAACATTCCTATAGTATTTGCCTCTCATATCTTCTCATGGCTGTTTGTTGTAGTTATTTCTAACACTTTAAATGCATATACAGCTATGTGTGTGTGTATCATTTGGTAATTTCTTGGCAAAATTATTTTTATGAAATAAAATTTATGTTCATAATGACAAATATGTTGTTTCTTCTCCTAGGTATGCAGTTTACATTCCCTTGTTCCTGCCTGTTAGTATTCCAGTGATTCTTTCTCTGCCACATTTGTGGAGGTTTCTGCAAGTAAAAATGAAAAAGAAACACTAGTTCATTAATGTATGAACAGCAAAACCTAAATTAACATTAAGCATTCAAGCCAACAAAGTTTAGTTTGATGTTGCCTTGTGCTGTTAAGAGGCATTCATCTAATACTACAGAATTACTTGGCTGTGTAATGTAGTATGGTGTTGAGTGTGTTCAGTGACATAACACAACTGAATGGTTGTTTAAGATATGTTGGCATGTAGTTTCTAAACTAATATTTGTCAGATGTAAATGAAAATTTGTGTAATATATATATATAAAAAAATTAAGACCTTCCAACCAAAACCTAGATTTTTCATCTTCCTATTTAGTTTCTTTTGTGTATATACTATCATCTTATATCAATAAAAACAACAGGAACTTTAAATTTTGCTTATCAAATGGTTCAGTGATACCTTCAGTATGTCCACATGAAAAACTAATTTAGCCACTGAGAAGAGCAATATTATATTGTTCAGTTGAAGATTATTTTTTTCACAAACTTTTGTGGAAATAAAACTACAAAATGTATAAAATTAATTGACATTCTGAATTTGAATTTGTAATGTATTTTCATAGGTGCAGCTTAACTTAAGAGTTTTGGTGCTGAATAAAAGCCTACAAGAGCAGTGAATAATGAAGGAAAATAAAAGTGTTTTGTATGTTTTTCTGTTTAATATTGAATTATTTTAACGTTCATGATACATGAAAGTATCTTTTACCTGTTGTTATGTTGTAAACACATTTTCCAAGCTACAGAAATATAATTATGATTGTCATAAAACATTACTGTTAGACCTATTAAATTTTTAACAATACATTACTTATCTAATCCTTCAGAGATTTATAAAAAAAACAGAAGAGATTATAATAACAGTATTTCAATCACAATACCTCTACTATATTCAATGTCGACAATGTGTTTCACTCAATCTAGAACTTATCAAGCCAGTTAGGGCACAATAAACACAGTAGTGGTCATAATATTATTTATATTAACCATTTGTTGCAACAATATGTGTAACAGTGTATATATTTTTGGGACTGATGAGATATGGATTTAGTGAAATGCATCATCTGCAGTGAATATGGTAAATACAGTGGTTATCATACTATTCATATACATTCTTCTAATTCTTTAAAGTCTCTAAAATGTGGTGTTAAAATATAACAGGCCTAATACTAATACCTTATGATAAATATAAATGAAATCAAGTATAATCACACTTTACATCATAACTCACTTTTGCTTCATCACAAGCTGATTTTAGTCTTTCCTGGGTAAATTCGTGTATGATATA
This sequence comes from Tachypleus tridentatus, assembly GCF_004210375.1. Classification (NCBI taxonomy): domain Eukaryota; kingdom Metazoa; phylum Arthropoda; class Merostomata; order Xiphosura; family Limulidae; genus Tachypleus; species Tachypleus tridentatus. The sequence goes on from NC_134834.1 coordinate 39,464,668, forward strand.
TCTATTCTTCACATCCAAAAATTTCTTCCAACCACCAATTTCTTAAAATGTACTGGAGTAATTACCTCAGTCACAAGATGAAGAATCATTGATAATAAATCTTTGTTTGAATACTCAACTTCTCAGTTGTGTCATGACCAGTGTTCTGTTTTCATTGGGAGTTCAACCTCTAATATAGTAAGTCCAGTGTTATACATAAGGACTCTTTCCTCACAGACAATGAAGCTCTTTGAAGCTAGCCTGATCCCATATCTGTGCCTGCATAAATTAAGTACCCAATGTCAGTGTCAATTCTGCACCCATCATGAGACATGTAAGAAGCTACCTATAGTATGGGTAATTTCCAGCTTATCTCTTGCTGTAACTATATGTCCATCTGCTATTTACATCAATCCCAATCCCTATTTTTCTTCATTATCCCAGGGGCAATTTCCCATTTTTCATTAAAAAAAAGTTGGATGAGCAACTGTAGTAATGGAACCAGTTTCAATCAACATACCGTAAGATTTTCCATTAATGGATTCCTCGACAATTGTCCTGGAACAGTTAAATCCTCATCTCATTAGTGGTGGATAGAGTATTTGTATTTGAACTTCATAAGTCTAACTAATTCATTTTTCTTGATACGGTGTTAGCTCTGTGTTGTTCTTTTTATCTGGCTATATGCTAAGTCCTGCTTCCTTGTTTTTGTATTAGCTGTTGGCCTCTTATAGTTTTGTCAGTAATGCTCAGGTTCCAACATATATATATGTCACTTCTTTCTCGTATTCTTTAAGAGAATGTTTTATTCCATAGGGATATTTGCCTGTAGCTCTTAGCAACATGTTCCTTCATGTTTCATTTGAAACTTGTTACATTTTTCTTTTATTTCAACCAATCTATGTAACTAGTTATATAACTACTACTTTTAGTTCTTGTAAACTGTCATCAGTGTGAGTTGATGTTTCAATGTTATTCACTGTAATTATCCCATAACTTCAAGATAGTATCTTTAATTTGTTTTCTGCAGCCTTAATAAATTCTACTTCTATCACCAACTGCAGAGATTCTTCTAAGGAGCTAAAACCTACTTTGAGCCTAATTCTCATACTCTTATATGTTATGGCATCTATAAATTTGTTATAAACCAACAAATTATCATTCCAAGAAAAAGTAATTAGAATACAAGGACACATTCATTTCCTAATCTTTCATAAATTTGGCTAAGGAATTTTTTTCTCGTTTACCCTGTCCTGGAAATTTGTTCTGAATTCTTGTTTTTGGTGCAACAATCAAAATCTATTAGATAAGACAGTTATTACAGGTTGATAGATTTTATGGCCCTCAGCTAGAAAATTGCTATCAAAGCTGACCCTTAATGGGCAGCAAGATGAATAGTAATAGTTCACTGTTCCACTAATTTACTCTAGAAATTATATCAAATGAAGATTGATGTGACTCCCATGATTCCTTTCCATCATAATCCATTGTTTTTTGTTTTTCCTTTTTTCCATTTTAATAAATATTTTTATTCTAATCTTACCTATCAAAGGAAATGCTAAGGGCCAGGCAACTTCAATGCTGGGGGTCAAGGGTGGAAGACTTGCGTTGAACGTGTCATTATGCATCATGTTTCGTGTCTTTGATTTTGCTCGCTTCATCACAGAAAAAAGTACTTTCACAGATATATGTGCTTCCACATATTGAACACATTTTGAGTGCAAAGTTTCCTAGTTTTGAGAAACACATCCAAGAACTATCATGACTTCATGGTGAAGTAAAACAAATTTAATGGTTTGTAAATACACAAGACACTGGTTTACCATTGTTTTCAATAAAGAAGGAATATTCCTCCACTTCAAGTTAAATTCTCTGTGTTCCTCAATTACCTTTTTGTTGTAAACGTTCATTTTGGGGTCCAATTTACTAGTCACTTAATATATTTTTAGCAATTGAGAGCTATAAATGTAAGTACTATAACACTAGATTTACCTTTTTATATTTTTAACATCACCTCGTACTGTAGGACAATTACAGGTCAAATTTTAAAACCATATAAATTAACCAATGACAGCTTGTATTTCGTGTGAGTAGGTAAGACTTGGTCAACTAAGTTGTCTACCATCAAAGAGTGTGTTACTAGTGGTGCACTGTTAGGATAAGTTGACATAACATGTCTTAACACCAGAAAGCGTGTTGCCGAGAGACAGGGGTGATATACCAATATGTCATCAACGCTAGAGAGTGCATTGCTAGGAGAGATGTGGCATTATATGATTACACCATGAGCATTATTTTTGTAAGAGGCAAAAGTTATCTGGCACTAGGGTACACATTGCTAGGAGAAGGGTTACTTTGTATGATTCCTTCTTCAACGTCATAATTTTTCACTTATGTGTTAGTATTTGAACAAAACAGGTATTTTGTAGTAACTAAATTCAAAATGGTAGATCATACTTTAAAATGAATAAAGGATTCAAACATAGTGCATATTTTATTTTTTCAACTCGGTTGTTTGTTTTTTTAATATAAAAATACAATATGCTTTAAACAGTTTATATTAGGTAAATCACAGACTTAATGAGACTGAAGCAAATATTAATAATGTATGATTAACAAAAGTAAGTGATGTTTCTATAAATAGTATAACGTTACTATATTTCTATAGGACTCAAAGAAAAAAGGTTTCAGCTTGCTTTAATTCATGTTTATAGTTTTCCATTATATATTTAATTGCATCACAAGTATTTTACAAAGGCAGGTGGAGTTTCTATAACTAAATAGCATTACTGACAAATTTAAGTAGTATGTAATTAAAGTTCTCTCTCATCTATTTAATTTCCATCACATACTTTTTGCATGTTGAAGCAGCAGGAAGAATGCAAAAGAAGTCCAGCCAAAATATTCAGAAGTTTACGTTTCTTACTGCGTCTAGGTTTAGCATTACGTGGACATACTGATACGGAGGGGAACTTCCTACAGTTAATAAAGATCCTGAGTTAACAGCCTACTTGTCAAAGAAAACCACATTCACATCACCCCAGGCTAAGAATGAAATAATGGAGATGTTCAGTCATCAAATACTGAGGAACATAGCACACGAAGTGCAGCAAAGTAAAATCTTTGCATTAATAGTTGATGGCACTCAAGATGTTACAGGTGCCGAACAGGAAGCAATATGTGTACGATACGTAGATGAGAACCTTGACGTCCATGAGACATTTCTTGGTTTGTACAGAGTTTCCAATACAACTGGTGAAACAATATCCTCGACTATACTTGATGTACTGACTAGACTCAATTTACCACTGTCAGGATTAAGAGCACAAATTTATGATGAAGCTGCTAACATGAGTGGTGCGTACAGTGGATGCCAGGCAAAAATAAAAGAGAAGCAACCGTCAGCTTTGTTTTTCACTGCAGAGCACACAAGGCTAATTTAATAATGCAACATGCAGTTGAAGCTTGTGAATGTGTTCGAGGTTCTATTCAGTGGGTACATGAACTTGGTGTCTTGCTTCAGAGGTCAGGCAAATACAAGACAATCTTTGAAAATATTGTATCGTCAGACAGCCACAATGTTCCAGTTAAATACATCCGCCCACTGTGTTCAACACGCTGGTTGTGCCGCCTATCTGCAATTGCATGTGCTAATGATCACTACAGTGACATTGTTGATTCTTTGTCTGAATTAGCAAATGAAAAATCAGATGTAGCAGTAAAAGCACGAAGTCTGTTGGACAGATTTGACAAAAGAAAGTTTTAAAATTGTTGATGGCTCAGCATCTATGAGCTACATTAGAGGAACTAAACCATGCATCCCAAGCAAAATGAGCAATTGCGGGCATTGCGAACAGGGGAAAATTACAACAAGATATTTGAAGAAGCTGAAAAAAAGTAACTTCCCTAGATCTGGTGCCTATTGAACTACCACACATTCTCAGACCTCCCAGAAGGATCACAGGTGATGGCTCAGCACACCATTCTGCAACAGCTAGAGATTACTACAGAAGCCAATATTTTGAATTTGTGGACACAGTCATAGAACATCTGACCACTAGATTCAATGCAGACAACAACAACTTGAGGCAATATCAGGCACTTGAGAACATGATCACATCTGGCAAGATTGACAACTCTGTTATAAACTTCTATCCAGAAATCTCTGCACAAAGGTTCGAGTTTCAGTTGCCCATGTTCAAAGGAACAACAAAAGCAGTATCTCTGAAAGGTGCGAAGAACGCTTACTGTAAAATTCATGAAACAAGCCAGCAGATGTTTAGTGAAATGTTTCTTCTCATGAAAATTTTGCTTGTATGTCCAGTATCCAGCTGCGAATGTGAACGCAGCTTTTCTGCATTAAGACGGTTGAAGACGTGGTTAAGGTCAACTATGTCTCAGTGCCGCCTCAACCATGTGGCAGTTTGTCACACTCACAAAGATGAGGTCAACAAGATAAATATAGAAGAGCTTATAAAAGAATTCATAAACAGATCATCACAAAGGAGGTCTACGTTTGGGAGCATGTAGATTAGAGGACTAAATGAATCTTTCTTCAATGAAAAGTATAAATAATTATGTGCTACATTGTATTGATGTGTAATTTTCAAGAGTTCGCAAATAACATGAACAGTTTTTCAGCAAATATAAACTTATCAAGGGTAATTACTAATTTTATTAATATTTGAAAACGTAATTCGTGCAATGAAAGTTATTAGTAACCTATCAAGTTTCATGGCCATCTTTTATACTGTGCGGTGTGGAGGAATAAATTCATCTGGCAGTTAATTTGTGACACATTTGTCTTTATTCTATTAACATTTTGAAAACTATTCGCAACACCTCACTTATACAAACCTACATGGAAACCTTGAAGTATCGTGGCAACAAGATTACTCTGTAATTGCATATTTACAGCTTTCAGGTTGACGTAATCAGAGATTACCAATTTGCAAATTGAACAGTTCACATAAGTGGTTGCAAAAATCATCCCCCCATCAGATGTAAAACATCTATGCCCCTGTATACAATAATTTATTTTGCCTGCTTAACTTCATATATTCGTTTGCTTCACTAAAGTTTAGTTTTAAAAGATCTATATAACTATATTTAACCATTACTATTGAAGAAAATTATATTCTTATCTTTCTGTAGAAATTTTCACAAATATTTAAGTAAAACTTGTTTCTTGCTGGTTTAGAATTTTAAGAATAGTGCTAACTACATTCGTTTTGGCACCATAACCACAATACTTTACAATATGAACTTTTGGCATAAGTTAACTTAAAGGAATGTTTCTTCCAGTACTTGTGTCCACAAGAAAGAGTTTATCTCTAGAGAGACCATTGTATCAAAAAGGTGTCAAATCTGGGAGATTATTGCTTGGGCATAGATTTTTCATCAACATTGCAAAGACTGTAGGTGTATCAACCTCTCTACAACTGTTGACTCAGAAAAATCAATCAACATCTGGTGTACCCTGAACCACAGATCAGATATAACTCCAGGATCTATTTCAACACAAGGGAAGCTCATATAACGAATGTTGCTGTAGAGAAATTGTAACTGGAGTGTTTGAGACCGCATAGAATGTTTTCTATAGGATTCATGGAACATCATTAGCAGTCAAAGTAACAGCCCATTTTGGGTCAAAACCACTAAAAATAAACTGGACATACAACTAAAGGACAATCTCCATTAGTCAGAACTGTTTCACTTGAATATGAGACACGATCATGGTTAATTTGCACTATTAATTCGACTTAGTTAAAAATTGAGTAATACATTGAATCATATTTTGGTTAAGTAGAAAAGCATCATTAAAGGTTTTGCTGCTTAAGAAAATGATCTGTCCCATTTGCATTGTAACATTTACTTTGCAATAGTTGCAGCATATCACAAAGATATACCTATTGATATGTTCATTGAAAAACTTAGCAATCAAGCCATGAACCTGGGTGTGAAGGTTATCCTCACCCTAACTGAAGCAGCATACAATGTGACCATGTAGGAATATAGGTAGGTATTCACTATACATGATCAGTGTAAGACTAGAAGGAAGGCAGCTGGTCATCATCACCCTCTGCCAACTTTTGGGCTACTCTTTTACCAATAAATAGTGGGATTGACCATCACATTATAATGCCCCCACGGCTGAAAGAGTGAAAAGTTTGATGTGACGGGGATTCGAACCTGTGAGTCGAGCACCTTAACCACCTAGCTATTCTGGGCCTAATATGACTGACATTGTAATTACCATGAAAATTAAAAGATTTAAAAATGCTAAATAAGGTGCATAGTGCTGTTTTATCCTTTTTTAGCAATGACCTTGAAGTTCTAAAGTACTTCTCCTGAGTTTTCTTATTTCTACCCTTTTCAAACCTGGATCTTGTTATTATCATATTGTAATTGGCTTAATTAGAAACATGCTGAGCATATAATAATTAATCACTGCGTTTGCTACTAGACTGTTTATGTGACAGTGTAAATGCATCACCATCAATAGCAAATAAGCTCGTGAATTCCAATTATCAGAACTTTTCCCCAGTATGTGTTGTATTTCTGGCTCCAAGAACATAGCAGCAGATGATTTGTTGGCTTGATTACACTACATTGGTTGCAAGGAGGATTGTCTAAAGTAATAAAAGTGCATGGAAATGTTTGTGTACAAAGTTCGAGCTAATCCAGTAAATGAAGTAGGTATTTCAGTATTAGTTACCCCTCCAGTCTTGTCGTAATTTAATATTATATATGTACAAATATTGCTTTTTTTCATAAATATTTAATTTTTAGTTATTTTTCTTAAAACATATAACAACAAATGAAAACGTATTGAAAAGCAATAACTTATAATACTTATGATGGTATAAAATTAATTTGTGCTGATATGTTGAACTTGGTCAGCATCGTTTATTCTACCCAGTAAAGGGGGTACACATATTAATTTCTTTAGTTTTCAAATATGAATTTTAAAAAATCAAAAAGTTATCAAATTACAATATTGGGACAAGTAAAAACACTATAATTTTTTTGTGTTTCTAACTAAGCAATGTGTTAATTAAAAATATTTTAGTTCTCTTTATTAGTTTTTTTCTAAATGCATTGATATCCCAGCAAATCAAAAAGTTCAAAATTTTAATTTTTTATTCTAGGTGGTCAGTGCCTAAAAGTTGAGTTTCTAATTCATTACCTGCTATAGACAGTGTATGGTAGATTAATACAAACACATTACATAAAAGTATATTTGACATTTTTATATAGATATTTGTTTCTCAATTAAGAAACTAAAACATGCATGACATAAAATTTGAGTTATAAACTACGTTATGATGGCATTGGTATTCCAGTATAATTATAATAAAGTTGTTTAATTAAATATGAAAATTAACTCTGAAACATCGTTAAGGGTGTCATTTGATTTATCCATAGTGGGAAGGTTAAGGTCTACCCAAGTCATTGCACTTGAATTTGCCACTCAACAACATGAAAAAAGTCAATAAACAACATAATAAGTGTGATAATAAGACAGTAAAAAATGAATGTATCAGTGCGTGGATTGTATCTGGCTGTGGTATATATCAACAGCAAGGTTGGATCCAGCTAGATCAGATTGTACTGTGTACTTTTGCACGTGGCCTGGCATGGGCAAGCGCGTAAGGCGTGCGACTCGTAATCCGAGAGTCGCGGGTTCGCGCCCGGGTCGCGCTAAACATGCTCGTCCTCCCAGCCGTGGGGGTGTATAATGTGACAGTCAATCCCACCATTCGTTGGTAAAAGAGTAGCCCAAGAATTGGCGGTGGGTGGTGATGACTAGCTGCCTTCCCTCTAGTCTTACACTGCAAAATTAGGGACGGCTAGCACAGATAACCCTCGAGTAGCTTTGTGCGAAATTCCAAAACAACTTTTGCACGTTGAGAAATTCATGTGCAATACAGAGCAGATGCAAGTAAAGTGCGGTTTGTTGGAGTATGTTAACATGCTGTGTTCTTTTAACACAAATGAACATTTGATATACTGGCTTAATCAGGAATCTGAGGTTGAGACTGATGAGTTGGAGGAGAATGAGGATGCCATTTGAAGTAATGCTGACTCACTTGGAAAAAGAGCTGAAAGTATTTATCTGGCTGTTCATGATGATTCACATGAGGGAGTAGTGAAAGTAGAAGCAGAAGACTGCTTTTGCACTCAGCTGAGCCACTGATGTCATAAATGTAATACCTAGTAAATCAACATTTTGTGCTACTGATAATGGCAGCTTACATCTTGAAAACTCAGTTGAAAAGGTGTTGTGAACCTTGATTTATCAGCTATTAGAAGATATGGTAAATTATAATATATAGATAAGATTGTATGATTACCATTTAATCAATTAGAACTAGAACAGTCACTGATTGTAATAATAGCAATCCTAGTTGCAATAGCAGAAAGTAGCAATTCTTGTTTTTTAATCTATCATCTGGTGTTTACAGTACATTGTGAACACTATATTACCTGATTTATGCCTAATTATTACATAGTTATGGTTGTTTGTTCATCATAATGTTAATGGGAACATAAAGGCATAGTCACCCTTACTTTCTAAGCTACTGAGTAAATATTCACTATATATAGATATACAAGATATATAATGAATATCTGATGATAACTGGTTGATTACTGAACTAGGACAGCTAGAGCTAGCTCATGCAATGCTTAGTAAAACAACAGTTTACGAAATTGAAGATTGTAACTAGAAGTTCAAAAACTCAAATGAAATGGTATTTTTAACTTTGTTTCCTGAAACACCAGTTGGTAGTTTCATAGTATGATATAAGCGGAATATTGCACAATTACTCCTAAATTTACTTTATAGATAGGATGGTCATGTGGTTGAAAAATTTTGACTGAAAGGTCATTATAACATTTGCTTTCTGAGCTCCTAAATAAACTTTCTTGTGTAAAATATCTATGTTTTGAGAAAATCATTCTCCTTATGTCACAGAATGGCTAGAATTTCACATAGCATACTGTCTAGTACTTGCTGTATTATCCTATTCCATTTCTACATGCAGTAAAGGAATCCCTTACATCCCTCAGTGTAAGATGGCATACAGTAGTAACAGTAAAAGTATTAATATTTGCTAATTTATTGATTTGAATTTTAGTTGAAAAGTTTCAGTGCAATTGAATTTTGCCAGTTATAATTTTTTTACGACAACTAGAATTAAAAATGTGTTGATCACCAGTCAAAACCACCTACACTGACATTTGGGTTAATCTTTTGTCAACGAAAGTTGGATTTACAATAGAGCACGATCGACGAAAGGGATTCTGAACTGCGACTGACGGTTTCCATTAAGTAAGAAACAGTGTATTTAAACAGTATACACACGGAGTGACTAGTTTCCAAAATTTTACTAGGAAAGAGTTAGAAGGGGCCCATAAATTTGACACAAAAATAACAAAACTACATCATTTTCCAAGTGACGTACCAGAAGTTTTCCTGGTGTCTCTTTTGGCCAAATTGCATCTGAATCAATATAGTATCTGAAGTGAGTTTGTTGATGGAAGAACCTTGAGAAAAGAAAATCAGTCGATTAATTCACAAGCTCAGTAGGAAGTGATTGTAGAAGGATGAATAACCCCATAAATCTTATAATAGCAGTTACATTATTGTAGGACAAATTAAGGAAAAACTTAGAAAGTGTATTAGATTCAGTACCTTAGCAGATTCACATCTCAGGCTGGTGTAAAGTACAAAAATTTGTGACTTTAAGATTATGAAATGCAGATGAGGCTAAAAGATTTCTCATGGCATATGAGGAGCCAAGGGTGACTTATGAATTTGATGTAGTAAGAGACAAAAGATACAGAAGCCCCAAAAACCCTAACCTAGTCATAAAGCAAATAAACATTCTGACCAGATGCATTGCCAAGTGCTTAAAAGATTCAAGCTTCAGACCCATAGGTATGGGAATTTTCGACGTTTTATTATGATATCGATCATGGTCTCCTATTCTGCCTTTTTAGAACACCAACTAAGTACTGGTGCTTACAATAGAAATTAGTGAATTCGAGCCACTGTCAACTATAGTCGGGGCATGAGCCCGTTGTGTCAGTGCCAAACAATGCTGACTCAACAAAGAGGTAAAACTTTTCACATATTTGGATATGAACTACAAGAGTCAGGTAACACATCAATACGAGAATAAAGTTTGAAGATGGCTTGAATAATAATAAAAAAAACTTTATTATAATCTTAACCTCCTATCTTATTTATTTTCTGATATCAATACATACTCTTTATTCATACGAACTTGCCACTGGTACACATTTTTGGACTATGTTATTCTGATGTTGATCTATTTAGTTTTCCTGGTCAAATCTGCTATTTAAAAGATAAATATTTCTACATGCAAACTAATTTAGTGTTTATAAGAGTAATGGCATTTTGTAATCCATTCGAAACTTATTAAGAAAGCCAGATAAATATATTTTAGTGCCCAATATATTTTCATATTCTAAAATGGTTATTTGAAAGCCACGTGGATTAATTCTAGATAATGAACATAACAAGAAAAGTTTGTTTGTTTTTTGAATTTCGCGCAAAGCTACTCGAGGGCTATCTGAGCTAGCCGTCCCTAATTTAGCAGTGTAAGACTAGAGGGAAGGAAGCTAGTCATCACCACCCACTGCCAACGCTTGGGCTACTCTTTTACCAACGAATAGTGGGATTGACCGCGCCATTATAACGCCCCCATGGCTGAAAGGACGAGCATGCTTTATAACAAGAAAAAAAGAAGACTTTTAAAAACAGGTACTCGAGTGGAAATCGTCTTATGACTAAAGTAACTAAATGTTAACTTTCTTTATTTGATTTGTAAATTTAGTTTTTCTTATACATTTTTAATTGAAGTAAATAAAATGTTAAAGCTGGAAACTTATTAGGTTATAGTAGAAAGCTTAAATAAAGTACAAAAATTATGTTCATCACTAGAGGTAAATACATACACAAATGATTTTACTGAAGGTTGAAGTGAAACCAAAATTAATTAAGTAGCAAACAAGAATTTATAAGCATAACATTAATCAAAACGTTTATTTTTGGAAAACATACTACATGTTTTGAGAGAAAATTGTTCCCCAAAAATAAAATCACCATATTAGGCATATAAATCGTTGTTTGCCAACTTATTATTACTTGCTATAATAAGAATCAGTTTTATCTGTCCTACAAATAGATGATTTTTTTTCAAATAATGAAATTCTTGTGTCATTTTGTGTAGATGTAACGTTCTCAACTGAACATTGCCCCACAAACCCAGAGAGTTCCTGTCTTTTCTCATGCCTAGTTAGATGTTTCTTGTTTCTTTGATCTAGATGTGCTCCGAGACATATTTTTAAAGTATTGTCTCTTGAGCTTAATAAAACTGTTTATTATTTTTACAGTGTCAACTGTGATGGCCATTTTTCCTACAGTTGTAACAGATCCTTCTTCCTAGTATCATCTTGTAGGAGCTCTTATTCCATCTGGATTTCAATTTACAATTCCTTGCAATATATCCTCCCAATTTCTCTTGAATCACATATTTTCTTGTGGTCTGTTTTATTCTTTCTGAATAAGTAGCTGTCTTACTAATATTTTAACCTCTTCTGGACTATTCTTACGGGAGAATTGGTGTTTCAGTAATACAGGATATGATATTTTTATAACTTTTAAATTGTGCCTTTAGTAGTTTATCTCCAACTTTACTGAATTCAAGTTCCATCATCAACTGAAGAGTTTCGTTTAAAGGTATAATCTACCCTACTTAAACTTAATTCTCATGTCCTTATATGTTATGGCACCTATAAATTGTTAATGGACGATAAATTCATTATTTCACAAAGAGCAACTGGGTAAGATAACTGACCAATTTTTCCAAATATTTTGAAGTTGCGCTAAGTTTTTTCTTCATACCGATTCTGGAACTTTACTATGGATAATTTTATAGTATACAACTTCAAACCTGTTTTATAATTCAGATACCTATGTTTAATAATTGTCATAGTTCTCGACTAGAAGGTTACTTAACATCATTAAAGTTGGTCCTTTTAAATGTGTAGCAAAATGAATAGCTTGTTCTTTACTATTCCAACTAATAACCCTGGAAGTTATATCTTATTGCCATCTCCTCATGAGACCTTTCCATATTAGTTTGTAAGTTTCTCAATTGGAAAATGTTTAATTGTCTGCTAAATCCCGCAATTCCGTATAAAAATAGTGCTATGGCTGGAGTTGTTCAAGAACTTCCAATAGTCATAGATGGTACAGCAGTAGAGGTAATAAGAGATGTAGACAAAATACGTTCTTCTACTTCACATTTTGTAGTAGACAATCCTTTAGGTTCCATCTTCAGCAGGTACAAAAAGTGGTGCAACCATTTTAATATTTGAACTTAATAATTTGTTTTTCTTATGATTCTTTCTATTTTTAATGGGTTTACCTATCTCAATGATGCCTTTTTTATTCATTAATATATTTCTGTACTTTGTTGATGGTTTTTATACTTTTTCGATGTTGTTGTAATTTTTCTGTGCGTCTCCAGTAGCTATATAGGACTTGTCTTAAATGATATTTATTTTGACTTTAATGATTTTTTAAATGATGTATCTCTTTCTTTCAATTCCTACCTTAAATTATCGTCTCTTACCTTTTGGTCTTTTAATTTCATGTAATATTATTCTGATTTTTAATTTCCTGTCTCTTTTGCTCTCTCACTTCTTTAATTTATTAATGCTACTTATGTGTTACTGAACAGCAATACATAAAGATACCGACAACACACTCTCATCATTCATGTTTGGTAGAGAATGTAAAGTTCAAATAGTATTCTTAATTCGGGTTTTACACGGAATAAGTAGAAAGACTAATGATACCATTTTTGTCACACATGACTACATTGAAAATATCTAAATAAGCTAGGTTTAGCAATAAACATTATTATGATGTTAATGTTGAAGAGACTGAATTTCATTAGGTTGACAGTACAAGACTGCACAATACCTGCTGCATGAAAGAATGAACTCCAAAGTTAAGTAGGCCATATATTCTACTGAAAATAAAAGGCAATGTGATTTATATAATACAGAATGACAGGTGGTCCAAACAAAAGGTCATCTACCGCGACTGTATTTAGAAATATGTCAGTAAAATATAGTAATTTGGACGATTTCAAAGAAAACTTGAAAGCCGAAAGTAAATCTGCCAAAAGAACACAAGCTTCCTGTTGAAACCACTTACAAAGGATTGCTAAGAACAAAACCACAATTTCGCTCAGCAACCTACCTGTAGGGAACTCTCCAAGGCATAGGACGATTAGGGAGAAATGTTATTTCGCCCACAAACCATAACCCTTGGAGACGAAAAAACCGCTCATAAGAGTTAGTAATGAATTTGTTTAGTGTACCGTTTTAGTCATTTAACGAGATTTTCTATGGCTTAACAGTTCAGGAGAAAAACAGTGTTGTAAGTTATGTATTTAATATTTTGATTTTGATCTTTGTTTGACATAATATGTAGAAATTTCATGAAAAATAAAAATTTGGAAGCCTCGTACAGTGTATGGAAACAAAGGTATGATATAAGTACGAGATTCAACGAATCGGTTTGTTTATGAGCATTCAATAGAAGATTCAGTTCAGAATTAATAATAAGAGTTGTTACTTATATTAGCTAGAAAATTCTTTAATCGGATTTTTTGTAAATTAGTGTAACACGAGTATCACACCTCCAACTTGTATATGACAAACTTTATTGAATTTTAAGAAATAAATTAAGTTTTTTTTTTAATTTCGCGCAAAGCTACTCGAGGGCTAACTACACCAGCCGTCCCTAATTTTGCACTGTAAGACTAGAGGGAAGGCAGCCAGTCACCACCACCCATCGCCAACTCTTGGGCTACTCTTTTACCAAGGAATAGTGGAATTGACCGTAACATTATAACGCCCCCACATTTGGTGCGACGGGGATGAGTCATTGTCATTAAGTGAATTGAACTTTGGATTATTTTTACCTAGCAATCCAAAAGAACGTGTTTAACGATAGAACACATTACAAAGGAAGGTTGAATACGAAACAAAAGTATTAAACACATAAAACTAGGCATTATTTGCTGGTGCCTGGCATAGCTAGATGAGTGACTCAACTTGTAGTCTGAGGATCACGGGTTCGAATCCCATCACACCAAACATGCTCACCCTTGTAGCCATGGGGGCGTTATAGTGTGATGGTTAATCCAATTATTCTTTGCTAAAACAGGTGCCCAAGAGTTGGTGGTTAGTGATGATGACTTGCTATCTTCCTTCTAGTCTTACACTGCTGAATGTAGTTTGCGCAGAAATTCAAAAATAAACATTTGCTGGCAGAATCTACTGAACTGTTGGACTGCCTTTTCTGAACATATCACTGCCCTGAGAACAGAACCCTGGGTTGCCGCTACTAATTTTATTTATTAGTAGTTGATAAGGAAAGTGCGCACAAATGCTTCAGTGTTTGACAGTCTGTTTACAGAAGGTTGTGAACCCATGTTATTATTTAGTATCAATGATATATTCTTGTCTTCAGGCCATCATGTGATTCTTAGCATAACAAATTAATCAATATTTAGATTCCGCTGATAAGGCAAGTTATATTTTTGGGATGTTTTTCCACGAGAAATTCAAAAACGTAGCAAATAATATAGATTTAAAGATTAAAGTAGGTGATTGCAGTAAGAAACTTGCCCAACTAGTACTCTGGATATACAGTTCAGGGGGTTATGATACCAGTGCTTAAGACTGCTTTGTTCTAGAGTAGATATTTGTCGATGCACAAACAACTCCTCCATTTATAGCCAGCTACTATTCCAGGAACTTAAAAGAGTCGAGGTAAAATATTGAAGTCAAAATTGAATATTGACCCATATGTCCATGATTGAAATTGTTTTATACCTTGGAGGCTCAAACAACTCAGTGATCGAACTTCAAATTGTTTTTCTGCACACTGTAGCTATAAGCAAAATGAATCACTAAAATCATGTACATTATTTACGGCTGCCCTTCATTCCTTACACAATGAAACGTCCAAAGTATCTTATGCCTGTGATTTTTAGGAAACTATCTGTATCATTGGTTAGTTAGCATACATTAGCAGTTCATAGTAAAGGTATTCAAAACACATTCTGCACTTGTAACTGATTGTACTAGTCCCAGATATTAGTCTGGCCCAGCATGGCCAGGTGGTTAAGGCACTCGACTCGTAATCCGAGGGGCGCCGTTTCGAACCCCCTTCACACCAAACATATTCGCTCTTTCAGCTGTGAGGGCGTCATAATTTTACGATCAATCCCATTATTTGTTGATAAAAGAGTAGCCCAAGAGTTGGCGATGGGTGGTGATGGCTAGCTGCCTTCACTATAGTTTTATACCTCTCAATTACGGACGGATAGCGCAGATAGTTCTTGTGTAGCTTAACGCGGAATTCAAGAAACAAGCATTTCGTTTTCGTTCTTTATAAAATCTTCATTGTTTTAAATTTACAATACAGAGTACAAAAGTAATACATACATACATAAGTATAAAAAGGTAAAGATGAGTATTTAGGAAATGGAGCTCTACGAGCTTTTGATATGCAAAACCTTTTCTTTATTTTTCCGTATTAATTTCTCAAGACGTTTCATTTTCTGTAAAAATTATTCTTCGGATGTTTAATCTCTCTTGTGCCATTACGGATCTTTAATCTGATTATAAATAACCGTGTTATGAAACTCAAAAGTTTTTATCAAGTTTAGTCTCGACAATGAGCTTTTGGCACAAGCCACACTAACGGGCAGAGTTAATAAAACTCTTAGAGCGATAAATGTGTTTGGAAAATATTCCTGATTTTGGCACATAAACAAAACATGGTGAAATATTTAAGTTCTCCACACAAATTATTACAACAAATATCTCTTTCCTCTTTTCATATTAGTTTCTCTCTCCCTCGGTGAATAAATATATATATGTGTGTAATTACACACACACACATATTGCAGATATTCAAGGCTCATCAACACAGTTTGGGTCAGCAAACCAAAGAAATGTAAACGTCTATTCTAAATGTGTTTTATTTTTAATACTTATTAGATTTTTGAATCAATTTTAACTCACTTTTCATTTTATTTATCTGCTTTGGTTATTTATACATTTCATGATTCTTTAATTCTTTCAGTGCAGGGATTGCGTGTTTTGTTAGATTGTCTTTAAAGTATATACTTTGATACTTTTGAAAAATCTTTAAAATTTTGGGACTACTCTTCTGTTTATTAAGCGATTACTCTTCTGTTTATAAAGAAAGGCTACGAACTGGGATATTCCTCATGAACGAAAATACACTATGATGTCCCACAGTTTATAATTTAGTTCGCTTGTATTCATCAGAAATACAACAAAATTGTCAAGTACAGTGATTACTAGAGTTTGGGTTGAAATTGATACAAAAAGTACAACCTGTAATCTTCGAGACTTTGAAACATTAGTACCACGTTGCAATGACTAAAGTGATAGTAGTCCAGGTGAAAGCAGCTTCATCTGAGAATATCAATAATAAGAGTTTTCCAAGCAATATGAAAAAAGAGGTTAGTGGAAGCTGAAACATTATTATAGAATAATTGGTATTTGTGGAGTATCTGCAACAAAGGGCATACGATGATATGCGGAAAGTGGTATTCACTGGACAAGATCGAAAGTTCAACTATAGTTATGTCATAATTAACTAAATATGGGAGGGATGGACTTGACAAACCTTTCGCGTTGTCACGCAAAATCGCCCAAGATAGTGAGATTTTGAGTTTCATCAAAAGTAATCCATAATATACACTTAAAAAAAAAAAAAAACACGTTGAAATGAATAATAGATTATTTTAAAGATTTATATGAGGAAGTTATCTTGTAGATGAGGAACTGCGCCTCAACTAACTCAATATTGCCATTTTAACCACTGTCACATGGATACATTTAATAAATAGTTGGAATTTGTGGAAAAAATTTGGATATAATGGTTTTATAACTGCTTAAATGTATAAACATTTATCCCCCTCCACATCTCGCATTTATAAGTGGCAGCCTCGTAAAGTTTACACCTCCAAGTAATTTTGATGCAATAACTTTTTATCAAATTACACTGGGGAACACTCATTTTGTTGCATTTAAAAAAAGACCTTTCTATAGTCAATTTGAATGTGTTGATTTCAAATCTGAAGTCGGTTTTTGTCTGCAAGCTACAGATTTTATGCAATTTGACATTTTTATTTATTTTTTAATCTTTCGTTATTATAGGAAATTATAGGAATAGCTTATCAATTTGTTTGTGTATTTTATTCAGGTAGGAATTTGCGTTTGTAACTTTTGCGTTTGTACACTTCATCTGGACAATGCTCCAGCAGTAGTCAGCCATCATACTTTTGTCCCAGCGCCCTTGGTAGTGTTCTTCCATGACCTTTAGGTCTTGGTGGAATCGTTCTCCTTGTTCGTCACTCACAGCCCCCAGGTTGTCAGGGAACTTATCAAGGTGGCTATTCAAAAAATAAAGCTTGATGCGCATGTTGCACCCGAGATCACGAAAAGCGAGAAGCATTCTGTTCACAAGTTCACTGTAGTTCTCCGCCTTATTGTTTCCAAGGAAGTTCTGAACGACTGCCACAAAGGATAACCATGCTGCCTTTTCTAAAGCGGTCATCTTAGCAACTAACTGATCATCACGAATTAGGGTTCGAATCTGTGGGCCATCAAACACGCCTGCTTTGATCTTCTCAAATGATAACCCTGGTAAAGCTGTGATAATGTGTTGGAAACATTCACCTTCGGTTTCCAGTGCCTTGACAAATTGCTTCATCAAACCTAATTTGATGTGAAAAGGAGGAAAGATGATCTTATCTCTGCTTACAATTGGGTCTTGTATGATATTTGGCATGCCTGCTTCAAGGGTGTCTCGAATAGGCCAGTCCTTTCGGACCCAATGTCTGTCTCGTGCTCGGCTGTCCCACATACAGAGGAAACATGGAAACTTGGTGAAACCTTTCTGTTGTCCAAGAAGAAAGTTGACCATCTTTAAGTCTACACAAATGATCCAATTGTGCTCATGATATTTTAATAAGTCAATGACCATTCTCATATCATCATAGTCTTCCCGCAAATGCACTGAGTGACCGACAGGTACTGCTCCATAAACATTCCCATTATGTAAAAGAACACACTTTAGACTGCGTTTTGAACTGTCTAAAAAGAGTCTCCATTCAGCAGGACTATAGTAAGGTACACCCAGTTCTTTGAGAAGCCCTTGGATGTCATGGCAGTAAACAAACTGTCTGTCTTCTGAAAAGAAGGTCACTAAAAGCTGGTCACGCTTTCTGAAATATGATACTTTAACAGAGTGATCAACAATATTTCTGCCTTGTAATCTTGATGCCAAAAGCTCTGCTGCTTTCTTTGAAAGACCTAAATCCCGCACTAAATCATTCAGTTGAGCCTGGGGAAGAGGCTTGGGGACGGGGAAAGGTTTAGTGTCTGAAGAACAGTTCTCCGATTGTGTACACTTTTCTGACAATTCACTGTCACAACTGTCTTGTTCGCTTGTATCATGTCCAATGTCTTTATCGTCCAATGAAGGCAAGCCTTTGAAAACTGGAACAGGAACTTCTTCAGAGTGCGGAGCAGGCCGAATAGCTGAGGGAATGTTCGGATACGCAATCTTATGTCGGTTTTTCTTCCCAACACCCGTTGTGTTTACCATGCAGAAATAATAGTCAGTTACATGGTTGGTGGGTTCGCGCCAAATCATTGGAACACCAAAAGGCAAACCATTGCGTTTTCCTTTGGTCCAGTCTCGAAGCATTTCCTCACAATTGTGGCACACAACATGAGGAGCCCATTGCTTGTCTTGATCACCAAGATGAAATTCAAAATATGCCTTGTAGACACGCTTGACGAGGATATGTTACGTCTCTGACGATTGAGTGTGTAGCATCCACATATGTAGCAGAAGGCATCAGGCATGTTTCTGCAATGATATCTATTTTTGGAAGCCATGTTTGATCTGAAACAAAAGAAGAATGATCAAAATATTAGAAGCTATCTATATATATGGACGTGAAAATGCTTATACATGGTTTACGCAAGTTCATATTTGTACAATTTCATTAACCTCAAATTGCATACAAACTAGAGCTTGTAGAGAAAAACTAATTTCAGATTTGAAATCAGCGCCTAAAACTCCTTTAGAGTCAGTTAAAATATCCAATGCAACTCAAAGTTACTGAAAAAGTGTTCCCCAGTGTTATATTTTGTATGATCTTGAGATCCATATTTTCCGGTAGCTCATCTTCTAGGTGCTTATAATGTTAAAATGTGAGTTTCATGCAGTACCCGTGTCGAGCAAAAAGAAACAAACGAACAATTTATAGTGCAGCTTTTTGGTTAACAGCAAAGAAAATAAAAGTATCATTTTAGAAAATTGTATAAAATATTATAAAATTTTGTCTAGAGATAATAATTTAATCTACCTGATTCAGTGTTATTATAACTTCACTTGGAATCATTTTTTATACACAAACAATTAAGAAAAAGGGGATTATACGTGTGTAATAATATCTATCACAGTTTAAGCCTAGTGTGTGTTATTTTTGTTAGTGAAAATATAGAGAATGAAAGTAATAGTATTTTAAAGAAGTTGATTCTGTTTAAATTTAAATTATGGGTAAACTATATTCTGTATTTATTCGACGTCCATTACAAAATTTTAATGTTGAAAATCGAGCAAGCAAAGTTCTCTCCGATAAAAAAATTAGAAAAGTTCCGAGACATCCAAGTTCTATTCCTTATGTTAGTACATTAAGTTCTGGTGAGTAGGCTTTGTTAAGTAACGCATGTCAGTTTTAGTTATGACCTTCAATTTTCGTATCGTAGGCTTGTTATCCCGAAATGTAATATTGATTTACTGAATTACTTTTGCGGTAAACTTAAAAGCATAACATACGCACATCAAATGACCATTTGACCTTTTAAGCTTAAGGATATTAGTATTAAAAATTTCAAATAAATCATGTACATTTGCACAATTCCCTCGAATTTTGCATAACTTCCTCAATTCTAAAAAAGTGTCGGTACTGTATAAGTCAAAATACGGTTTTATTCTGCATAACGAGTTAAAAAAAGAAATGTTTGAGCGTTTTATTTTAAATTTTACTTTGTATTTTCAGTGCATTATTCAGAATGTATGGTAACTGGCAGTGGTATCCAGAATTAAGTTTCTTAACCCACTAGACAGAGTTTACTTCGTGCAGTATTTTGGTGCTGTATGAACTGTATATACATAACCTGTTTTTTATGCAAAAATTAACGTATATTTAACTTGTTTTGTAAAATCATCCAATTTTTTTAAGGCTGAGTTTTCACATCCATTTTTAAGAAAAGTAAAATTTGAGCCTACCCTTTATTTTTTAGGATGTTATTGGTTATTCTCTTAAACACCTGTGAAGTGCTTGCCTTCACTTTTGCCAACAGTAACTCATATCAAAAATCAGGCATTCTATTGAGATTGTAAAACTAACTGATTGATGCCTAGTCTGTATTTTTAAAATTTCAAATATTTGTCTGAATACAGCATTTTGGCTATTAGTTTTAACAGTGACAGCCAGTTTCTTTTTAATAAGCCCTTTTTAATCTTGTTTTTTTACCCAAATTCTTAGGAATTATAATTCCTTGAATTGATTAACCTATCTTTCAGTTTAAGTCTCTGTAACTTGCAGCATTTATCCAGTTAGTTTTGTAGTTTTTTTAATTTTTGGAAATATGAATTAAAAACAATGTATTTTTTAATAATTCTACATTTGTTGCACATCACCTTTTAATTCATCCCAATTAACTAATGATAAATCTTATAGTATAAAAATTGTCTTTCTGAAAATTATAAACTAAAATTTCATTTTTGATTTCAACATATGTACAAAGATACTCCTAATTATGAATTGATAATACTTCACAAAAGTTTCCCCATTTCAACTCTTATAACCATATCTTCATTAAGTGTTAGTAGTTGGGTTATAACTTTATTCACCTTCATTAACTTTCTAAACATTTTATGTAAAAAACCATCATGAATCACTTCAAAAAAATCTTACTATTTGATTTTATTCAATTCTAAGAATATATATGGAATTAAAAATCTATCATAATTACTGCATCATGTGACTGCTTAACTTTGTTGGAAGGTGGGGAATGTAAGCTAACTCAATCCAACAACTGCTACTGTGTGTATATATACTAACTAGAGAAAGTAAGGGGGGAGCATGTACCTCTTCAGCTCCATGTATTAAGCACCTATGTTGCATTATTATTCTTAATCAGCTCAATCCTGAGCTCATTATACAATTTCTTATTGTTTTCTTTTGTCTCATCAGATGACCTGTAATAATTGCCAGTTTAGAAATGTTTTCTTATAACTTTGATTGTAACCTGTATGAATTCAACATCTTAATACCTTTTTCTTTTTCTTCATCCTAACAAGAGGCATTTCATCCATTAATTATTTTGATGAAGAATCATGCCACTTTAGTCTTAAATAACTTATAACCTAAAATTTCAAATAGCTTTTGTCACCAATACATAAATGTAACAAGCTTTCTGTAACCCTCGTTACAGTTTATATCATAGTCTTTCATTTCAACTAGAGCACTTAACTCATTCATTTTTTTCCTGATACCCTTGAAGATAGAATAATAGCAAGTTTAAAAGCTTATTCTTAACCTTTTGTTTTTAAATCTTATGCACTTAATTGTAGAAACTATTATTTAATTTGTTATGCTGCACAGCTTTTAGTTCTAAGGTACTTGTTGTCATAGCTATTCTGTCAGTTTGTTTATTCACAATTTCTGAAGCTCCCTAACCAGTATGCTAGTTTAACTTAAACTATTATCTTTAATGGAGGTACTTTGAGGTTGAGAGATATTATATTGGTTACAGTAACATACCTAAGCGGATCCTATTTCTAGCGTGTAATTCATTCTTACTGTGAAAAATGCCCTTCCTGTTGTTATAAACGCATCTCTTTTCAATCTTTCATTTAAGCCTCATATCTGCTAGGTAAATTCATAAGTGTATCTACTTTAAGGGAAATCTTGAAAAAAAACACACATTTGTTTTTCTCTTTAAGACTCTGATAGAGCTATGTACAGTGGTACCTCAGTTCTCAAACAACTCCCTTCTCTTGAACAATTCAGTTTTTGAATATATTGTTTGAGAAAAAAATTCCTCAGTTGTCGAACATAAACTCGGTTCCCGAGCCAAGCTGTCATGGCCCAAACCCCCGAAATAACCTGACTGATGACCCGAACAACCCTTCGACCATTTTCGACCCATGCCAAGCTTGCCCAAAACATTTTACCCACACCTGTTGCTCAGTCCACACCCCTGTTAAAATCTGCTGTGAATGTTCTTATTTTTCTTTTTCTATATATTTGGATTAAATAAGCCACCATGGGATCAAAGAAGGATAATGAAAGCAGCAAACCAAAAAGAAAAGTTGTTAGAACCACAATAGAGGTGAAAAAAGATCTCATAGCAAAGTATAAGAGTGGTGTTTGTGTGTCTGACCTTGCTACACAGTTTGGTATGGCAAAGTCTACAGTCTGCACCACACTGATAAATAAAGAGATCATCAAAGGAGCTGATGTTGCAAAAGGAGTGACAGTGCTTATGAAAGAAAGAACACAAACAATGGAAGATGTAGAAAAACTTGTTGTTGATTTGGCTAAATGAAAAATAGTTAGCTGGTGATAGCATTTCTGAGACCATCATTTGTGAGAAAGCAAAGCACCCCTGGAACAAGTACTGATACAAGTGATGCCTTTAGTTTTAGTAGGGTGGTTTAGTGGTTTGAAAAATTTAGGAAGAGAAGTGGCATATATAGTGTGGTGAGACATGGAGAGGGTGCCAGGCAGAAACAACCTCATTAGACAAGTTTTTAGTGAGAAATAGGTCCAGTGAGTCTCAAGCAGGTTGTAGCAGTGCAAAGAGACAGAAAAGAGAAAGAACCCCAGAAGGAGAGTTACCTGACGTTTTTATGGAAGGTGAATCTCCTTCCAAACAATAATAACCCTCCTAGTCTCCACATTCCTCACCACCATTCACTTAAGCCATCAGGTCTCTTCAGCACAGGTAAAGTGCAGTTAAATTTTCATTTATTGTTTTTTTATTGTGTTTATAGTTTTTGTGGTTGACTTTATGCATGTAAGTATTATTATACAGGTATAAATAAGCAATATTTTTGCTTAAAATGCTTCATAACGCATAATTGTTGGAGGTCTATAACGGATTAATTTAATTTACAGTATTTCTTATGGGAAAAATTGATTCGGTTTTCAAACAGCCTTCTGGAACAGATTAAGTTCGAGAACCAAGGTGCCACTGTATACATATCATACAGCTTCTGTGATTACTAATGTTAGTAGTTCTTATTCAAACTTAAGGGAGATCATAACCTCAAGGCAATACCTGATCTACCATAACAGGAGAGTGCTATCAAAATTCTTGTAAAGCATGTAGTATTACATACATATTAATCATAGGCAGACCAAATGTTATCTTAAGAGAATGACAAAGAACAAAAGAACCTATAACAAAAGCAACTTGAAACTTAAATAACCAAATATTGTGCAAAAACTGCCCATACCAGAGTAGCTTACAAATTTTGATTAATACTGTTTTACAGTAAGACAAAATGTCTGATATTTTTATGCACAGCACTTTTTCTTTTCCTTGCTACTTGAAGCTTATCCTTAGACAATTGTTTATCTTAAAATGTTAAAACTAATAAAATTTATTCACATTCATTGGTCGAGGAGTATAGTAACCTTTTATTTCCCCCTGTAAACATGTACATGCAACACCCTGAATGTGAGGCCCCATATGTTTGGAATATGTCCAACCAAATTAATTATTCTTACTACTGGATTTTCTCATTACACTTCTGGACTAGCAACCATTATTTCCCTCGTTCTCCTGGTTGCAATAGGATCTGTAGAAATGAGGTGTTCCATAAGACCACCTAGAAGCTCATCAGGTGGTCTTACTGTTCTGTTCTGGACCTGCCACACATATACTCTCATAAGTGAAGCTGATCATCAGGTTGAAGAAATCAGGATTGGCTTGCATTTAAAAAATTTAAGGAACCTGATTCACCTATTGCATTGCTTCCAGAAGACTGCCCTCCCCTCCTCTCTAGATTCTACTGCTGGAGTTGGGAACTCCTTAACATATCCAATTTCCACTTGTTGGATTGGTGGATAGTGATTTTTTTTTCTCCAGAGTGTTAGAGTGAATTCCTCTACTTTTAGAGAAGAGGATGAAGTTGAGGGCCCACCTATCCATGCTTGTGTATGTTTAGTTGTTGTTTTTTTCACCTGTAGATAGGAGCTGCACAAGCCTATGTGGGAGCTTACTCTTATTACTTATTTAGGTTTGATAATCTGCTGAAGTTGAGGTGTACCTAGATTTTCTTTTTGAGTAGTTTCTGTTTATTTTATTTTTCATTGACATAGGTCCACTGTCTCCTCAATTTTAAACACAGAGTGGTCTCATGTGGGTTGTGGAGAATTTACTATTATACATTTATTTTTATATTGATGATTGTTTCAGTTAGATATATGGTTAGAGAGGTGTGTAACTTATACTGATAAATCTGTATTTCAAAATTTTTGTTTATCCACTAAAGTTACAGAAGATCCTTGAGCATAAGAATCAACAATATATGTGTAAATCCTGGTATTGTTGTGCAGGCTGAAATTTCTAGAAATTGTCCTCCCACCTATAAATATTAACCAAAAGAAAGTGCTAAGAGACAGTATATATTATTAGTTTGCTACAGTCAATTTACTATAAGCCTAGGAAGCTATAATTGTGATAATGCTTATTAATTGTGAAACTACAGATACTTATTCAAGAACCTTTATAGATTTCAAACATTATAAACCATTCAACTTCAGTGGATTTGCATCAAACATCAATAATTTTATGAAAACATTACATAACTTCAGTAGTGAAAGACAAAAATCGACTTGTAATCAGTTTGATGCCAGTGAAGAATAATACACAGCTAGCTAGTTATCTATTATGTGAATACTACTTGCATCAACTTGAAATTAATTCTTGATTACGAGAAATCCACTGAAGATGACCTAGGAAGGTCGAAACATTATTCTCTTTTTAACAGTAAAAGTGTTAATACCCATACCAGCCGTTCTGAGATATACAACTTGGAATTAATTTGCTTATCATGAACCCTTAATAAGATATCAAGGAAGCCTCAGACCAGAAAGAAGACTTGATACTGTTTGTAAAACTGTTGTGTATGAATCATTATTTGTTCATTAAAATATATTTGTATTATGAAAGAAAACTGCTGTGTGTATGAAATTTGTTTACAAATATCATAAATTAGATAGGTATCAACATTTATTAAAATTCTAAATTTAAATTATCATTTAATTCAGTTTTAGGCTATTTGAAATCATAATATGTGACAGGGGTCCTTGATTAAGCATAATGGTCCATGTCCTCCCCATATTTCCAGGGGCAAGTGGAATACTCCTTGTCCACTTGGTTGAGGAGTAAGGATGCATATTCATACTTTTAGACCAGAAGAGTTCTGTTTCTTTCATTGGGTACAACATATACATTCTCATCATTCCGAGCCTGTGATGTTATTTTTCAAGCTTCTTCAGATGGAGGAGAAAATATGTTCATTTTGGTGTTGCTTTTTTTCTTGCTGTAATTCCCATGGTTTGGAATGCACAATTCTATGGCTACACATTTGGATTAATTCTGTAATCTTTTTAACTAAAATTGCAATTCAGTTGCCTTGACCAGCAGCATGAGATGTAAGTACTCTGATCCCTTAATTCCAATCCTGAGTAGTAAAATCTCAGCCATCTGGAGTTCCTGATGTGTTGTATCTCTTATACAACAACCATACCTTATCATATAAGGGAACATTAGCTGTTCAAAGATATGCTACCATTAATAATATCTGTAGGCTATGACAATACAGTTAGGCTATAATAGTTATTTAGAAAACACAAGTTCCAATAATAACTTTATTTACCCATTTCACCTATACATTCAACAGTAACCTTATTTTAGAAGGGAAAAACTAAAAAATTAACTATGACATTAACTTACCCCCAAATTTTGTTTGTAGTATATCATCTTAGTGTTTCAATAATATACATGAGTTATTTGTTTTTCTTCCTTCCTTTGATGAGTACTGTTGTCAGTCAAAAGAATAATGTATTTTGTTGTCTTAATTTCTGACAAGGGGTGAGTTTAGTTCTCCTCAATGCTGTAAACTGAACAAATGTTAGCTTATGTCTAGTTAGGTAGTAGGCAGGGTGGAAAAGCTTGAGCATCCATCTGTACACTGCTTTGTTTATATGAACTAACATCTATGTAGTTTGCTCTTTCATGTTAGTACATCAAATCTTACTTGCTGTATATAGAATAAAAACTCAGCTTTTCTTCCAATGATAAGTAATTATAATAATGAAGTAATTTGTTACTAAACTTTAAGAACCAATTGCAGTCTCCAATAAGACATAACAAACAATAGGAAAATACTTTTATATGTGACAGATAATACTGTAAGCTTGTTAATTGTAGTAGGAAATACTAGCTATTGCAATGCATAATCTCTTATGAGTAATGGCAAAACAATTTTCTGTTGTATTGCTCTTCCTACATGTTTAAGATTTCAATTTTTATGTGTTTAGATGCACCTTGGCAGTTACCCCTGGCAGTTGGTGATGATTATTTCACTAATTTTCAGTTAAAAAAAGGTTTGAATATGGTAAGATTCTTCCCTTTTAGACACTTAAAATTTCACTTTCTGCCCATGCCAGCTAAATTTTATTACAAAGTTTAAAAGCAGTATACTAAATATGGTCTTATTACATTATGATAGATCCTAAAGCCAAGGAATACAGTGCAATTCAAAATGATCTTTTGGAGCATTTAAAATCTATAAAAGTAGTATCTAAGGATCCTGAAGGAAAAGTACAGGTAAACATGAAACACTTATTACTTTTTTTTGCATGTAACAATGTATGTCTTGTTAGTTTCAGTAAATTTATATGTGTTAATTTCTACATTAAAGCTAAACAAATTATTGATTCATATACTTAAAATCAGAACTGAAGCTTCAAAATATCCCTTATATAATTTAAAAGTGTTTTCTCTTCTTTTTTATTTTTTTGATAAAAAGATTTATTATAAATTTATATTTGAGAAATACCATTATAATTGTTCAGTGCATTAAATGTTATGAGAAATCTGGTGGATGTGTTATCAGTGTCCATTTGGAGGTATTTTTTAAACTCCTATCTCAGCAGGGTCCAGCCTTCTTCTCCTGCAGGACATGTATTTGATATCAGAAGCCATGATTTCTCCTTCACTCTTTTTGGGGAACTTGAGCTTGTTTACTAACATGAATAGTACATTTTTCTTTATTTGTCTCTGTGTTGTCTTCTTCCCTTCCAAATTCAATATTCCTCACATTTTTTTTTTTCTTGGTTCTTTAACAACAGTTTGTCCATTTCAATTTTATGGACCATGAGGGAGCACTATTAAATAATTTTTATTTTCCTACTTTTGTTGTGTCTCCTCCTGTTTAAGTCCTTTCACCTTCTGCATCCTCCCTGGCCTGCCATCCTATTGGATTGGAACCTAAATGCTTTTCATGCCTTTACCATACCTCCCTTTGAACCTTTAGTTTCTTGTTTATTGTATCATCTTTCCCTTAACTCTATAAGACCTAACTACAAATTCAAATAGTAGCATTGCTCTCATCATATTCCATTCCAAAAATAAAACTAATGGTTAGAATTGTTTCAACTTTGACAAGAATATTACAAAAAGTATGTATTTTCAGAAAAATAAAATATTTAATTTTGATTTTTTCTACTATTTCTAATTTTAAAAATATTAGTTCTTTAGTATAATTAATCTCTAGAATCTTCTAAGTGAATAGCAAAAGTATTTTAAGGTAACTGTTTATATTTTACTTTATTTATCATAACTATACATTTCTCCTTAAAAAATCAACATTACAGTAGAAAAACAACATGTTAACTCCTTCCCTCCATTGCTTTTATCCCATGAAACTCATATTTGGGATTTCTCTCATGTTACTCTCAGTGGTTCGCTTTGTCAACCCATCTGTCTGGCTTATACTTTGTTTTTAGGGATTCTCATCACATATTCCAGGTTTGTTTTCACTAAATTCAGCAACTTTTTGTCTTGGCTGCTCTTCTGTGGAGAAGGTTGTGGAGGCTGGCACATGGACTATGCCACACACTTTTATCACACATTACCTTTATCATTGGGCAATCTTTTCATTGTATAAGATATTGTTTGCTTCCCATTGCTATTTTCCTTATCTTTTATTGGCTCTTAATAGGAAAGTTCTTAATTTTTGTATATCTTATCAATATACAGTTGTATTGTTTCTAAATTTATGGATCCTACTAAGAGGCAAGTGGTGCCTGTCAGGTTATACATAACCTTTAAATCTGCACCTTACAATCTTTAAAGTCTGTAATGAACATGGATGAGATAAGGTACTCCACAAGACTGCTGTAGGTCTGCTTTTCAAAATATGGTGTTTGTGGTTATCCATTACATATTCTAATATGTTGCATTTCTCCAGACTATGCATTGTGCCTACTTTTCCTTGTTTTATCGTATTAATGGATCTAAGCATAGATGAAGATGTGTACATGTATGCATTACATAATGTCATTGTTTTTATTTATATAGATACCTGTTCATGTATCTGTTTTCTGTGTACATTTTTATATTTACACTTATTATTTTATGTTGAAAAGTTTATTATTAAATTCTGGATGAACCAAACTAAAACTGTGGTGAATACATAAAATAACAATGGAAGACTATTTAAAATTTTTGGCTTTTCATTTTATTTGATAGGAGAATGTTCAAGAAGTTGAAGAGATACGACCTTTACCACAAGATAGAAAGCCTCAAGATCAACCAGAATATGGCTTTATAGAACCTGCTACAATTCCTCCAGGAAAAATAAAAATTCGACAAGCTCTAGAATTTATAACAAACCACCATTCTGACCCACAGCAGTGGACAGTTGATATTATTGCCAAAGAACACAATATGAATAAAGTTGATGTGGAGCATATTGTCAAATATTTTAAAACGTTTTACTTGTATATTCCACAAAAGGCAGTTGAAAAAGGACAAAAACAGAATTTCTTGACATTTGGTATTAACAGATTAATTCCAGGGCATGAAACAAGAACCTCAAACAATAAAACTGTTTCTTAGTTTAGGAGAGAAAAAAAAAAGATATCAGTGATAGAAATAAAAATTATCTGTGTTGTAGTAGATCTGTTTTCTTTCTATAGTGAAAATCTAAAAAATAATGCTATACCTGCATGTTTCATGTACTTTAACAGTATTGTGTTGATTATTGATATTTTCATAGTATTTTTCTCAATAAATTATAAGTAATCAAGTTATCAAATGTTGCCAGTGATTAGGTTGATAATTTCATTTGAGTCTTTTAACAAGTATTCAGAATTTAGTTTCAAAGGTTTAAAAATGTTAGTTATACATATTGCTGTATTGCACATTAGTCAGCCTGTGTAAGAAACAGTAGAGCATAAAGTTGTTCCATGATTTACTGTGTATTAACAATTTCTCCTACTTCAGATCCAAATCAACATATGGAAAAACAAACAAACTAAAGAACTGAAAAATAGCTCAAGGTTAGACATCAAAAGGTACAGATCTTACACCAAAGATATTTTATTCTAACTTTTAACATAAATATTCCATTGAATTGTACACCAATATGCAAATTTTATGCTATTTATTTGTAGTTTAACTTGGTTCTGTGAAAAATTTCTTCTTAATTTATACAGAAATAATTTTGATTTATAATTTTTCTTTACAACATATATCACTGTTCCACTTACATTCACCACATTGCCACAATGCAATGCCACATATCATTACTAACTTCAATATATTAAAGTTTTTATATGAAATTTTATTGTTCTTCCTACAAATTATCTAACTAGTAATCCTTATATCAACATAGTTCCAATGATATACTTTTATGCCCAGTCTTTTTGTGATTTGTCAGGCATGGCTTAATTGTTAGTATGCTGTACTGTGATTGGAAGATTCAAGTTGTGTTGTCAGTGGACACTTTCTGATACTATACTTGACTTATCTGGCATAATAGCTTTCCTTGATTTGTGCTGCTCTTTAAATGCACAATTTTCACTTGTTACTACCAGGATTCAAACTTAATTTTTTAAACCATTAGACCAGTTTAATAAGTAAATAAATTACTAGCTCTAACCTTCAAAGCAATTAATCAACACATACTTTGTTCCTTGGCATTAAATATAAAAAGTATGTTTGCTGTGAAAATATCCACTATTTTCAATTGAAATGCTATTCAGCTGTATTATGTGCTCTTCAAGCATAGTTTTTTTATTAGAATGTTTCAATTTATCAAATTACAAGGATGAAATATGTTGTATAAATTAAAAGAACAATTTAAATGTCTATCTTTATTGACAATAAATTTTAGAAGTAATAAACCAATTATTTAAATGTTTTTTTTATATCTGTTAATTTCAGTATTTGTACCAACATTACAACCTCCTTGCTATTAATCTTTATCACATATTGCATTTTCTTTAAAAAATCACTACACGTGTATATCTTTACATCAGAAGGAAATTTTTTTTTTCCTTCAACCTTCATATTTACACCATCTGAATTAATTGCAATTAGTTTTTCCTTTCAGTTCTAGACTGCACTGTTCAATGCATACTGTATAGCTGCCGAAACCTCTTCAGTATGAGCATGGCCCATGTTATTTATTTTTGGAACACCTTCCACAGCCCTAGCATACACAATCTCATGGACATAAATCTGTTGTACCATCAAATATTATAAGTAATACCTGTGCATTCTTTAGTAAACTATGTTTTTTGTTAGATATTTTCATATAAGGACTTTATAAATCTTCTACAATCCTAATCAGTCTGATAACTATTTGGCATCTGAACATTCTTGATTTATAAATCAAGAAAAATTGGGTTTTAAATAAAGATCAGTTCATTCTTAGCAATGAAGTAAGCAGCGTTAAAACAAGTAAGCAGTTGTGCTTTGTGACCTTCATTTAGCCTTCTGGTAGTAACATGTAGAGCTCCAACTACTGTTGTTTGGAAAGCTGATTCCCTGG
This sequence comes from Tachypleus tridentatus, assembly GCF_004210375.1. Taxonomy (NCBI): domain Eukaryota; kingdom Metazoa; phylum Arthropoda; class Merostomata; order Xiphosura; family Limulidae; genus Tachypleus; species Tachypleus tridentatus. Next base: position 39,495,965 of record NC_134834.1, read on the forward strand.
CATTAGTACATACACCTATACTCATTCATACCTCCAGTTCTCCAGTATATGAATAAAACACTGTGCTCAATTTCTTTTTCATGCCTTCTTTTAGATGATATATGTAATGTCTTTGCATCAAGTTATTTCAAAGAATCAGTTCTAAAATTATTCATTGCCATGATGAATCTGCTCTCCTTCTCAAACTTTCAGATCAGTGCATCCAGATCTTCACTCTCGTTGTACCCTGCCCATTTATATTCATTTTTCTACTTAGGTAAACACGTTTTTTTTGTTTTTTTTTTTCTTTTTATAATTTTGTTAGATTTCATCTCTTCCTTACACTCCAAACAAGTAAAACTATGTCATGCAGTCATGCAGATTTTTTGCTCAGTACATCATGATTTTGTTTTAATTTTATCTCATGCTAGAACAGTAGTAAGCCCAGAGATTTACAGTGCTAAAATCAGGGGTTTGAACCTCCTCAGTTGACACAGCAGATAGCCTGATGTTGCTTTGCCATAAGAAAAACACGTTTTTAAAATTTTGGACATCTTTAATTTTTTTCATTTTATTGTGGAGATTTTTCTTTTTTTTAACATGTTAAGAACTTGTAATTTAATATTTTGTTTGATTTTGAGCCATGTTCATATCTGTATTTTGTAGGGAGTTTATTCCTGAGGATGAACACTTGGACAGCTTTTTCTCACCTTCTGCTTTTGCAGTTCCTTCAATTATTCATGTCAATTTTGAAGCTATCCACCATTACCCTCAGGATTTTTTTGTAGATATGTATTCACTTCTTTTCTCAATGATGGCATGGATCTTCTTCCCAGGGATGTCCTTTAATCATACATGCATTAACCTGCTTTTTATCTACATGACCTTCATCTGACTCCTTTTTGGCACTAGCCTGATTTTGGTGATGCCCCTAATATTTGGAGACCTATGTAGAGGCAATGCACCATTGTTCCTCTACTTCTTCCTTTGTTTTCTCTCCTCATGAATCCCCTTTTGTTCCTATTTCTTGACCTCCAGCTTCAGTTTCTCTCCTTTCAGCTTCTAATCGGCAGATCTCCTGTCATTGCTATTTTAGATGTTAGTATCTCTTGAGTTTGGGCTCATTAGGAGGCACAGTTGATCTGATTTGCTAAACTGTGGTAACCTTTTGCTGTAGATTGTTCATTTTTTGAGGTATTGGCAGATGTTACAAGACTTCATTTTTTTGCTCCTCCTCCATTATCCCATTTCTTTCCATTCCCCTCAGGATCTACTTTCTTGCCAGCATCTTCCCAATGAGTTTTGAATCTCTTACAGAAGGATACTATCAACCACATATTTCTCCCTTCTTCAGGAATTTACTCCTACTGTTCATTTTCCCAAATGAAATGGAACTAACATCCAGTTGTCAATCTATCAATCTTCAAATTCTTCATCAACCTTTCTTGTTTCACCATGGAGACTTTTTCCAACCTTGAATAATGGTTCCCTAGAGATCTTTGAATGCACAAGTTTGATATCCCAGATACTTACCTTCAAATCCCTATTTCTACTGCATCCATATGTTATCTTTGGCTTGTTTATAGAGGGCCAGTGTTTCAATTCCACCCTTTACCATTCGGTTTGGCATCAGCTTCATGTGTCTACTGTTCCAAAGTCAGACCCCTTGCCCACCATATTAAGGAACTGGAACAGCTGTTTCTCCCCTTCTTTTGGTTCCATCCCAACAAGCTTCTCACAAGAAAAAAACAAAAACTAAATAAAACCAATATTTTTTCTAAAGTGACTGCAGAGTGTAAAAGACAAATACAATTATTTATCATAACAGCCTTAGCAATCTAACTTTTACACATCTGCTTGGTCTTAATTTGATTCATTACAATGCCCTTTAGTCTTGTATTTAATATGTGATAAACAATTAACCATCACATGATGATATACTACATACCTCAGCAAAATGGACCACATCTGTAATGGTCAGGGAAAATGAAACTAATGATCCATGTTTTAAATAAATGTACAAAGCCTTAAATGTTTGGGAGTGTTTCTAGAAAATCCAATATGCATCATTACTTACATTGGAAAATAATATGTTAGTTTCCATTCAAACCCAAATGTGTATTAGAATTTAATATTGGCAAATGAAAAAGTCAAACTGCAGGTAAATTACAGCTCATGTTTTTCAGAAGACTTGTATCAGTTGTTAAGGGCTGACAAAAACGTCCAGTTGGTGTTTGCAGAGAACGATTTGAAGTAATTCCTATTTTATATGGGCTTTAAGAGACCTCAGCAACCTATGTGGTTTGTGATTAGGGCTGGTTGGGTAGCATCAGAAGGCATCCAGTAGAAGGGACCATATATTTGTGACACTTGTAACTTAAATGGTTCCTAACTTTCACTGTACTTTCCAAGGAAGTCTTGTGGCCAGTTATAGAGTGCAATATGTAAATTAGCTTTTAAGCTGTATAATGTTTACTATTGATTATTGATGGAGCAGCTTTTTATATGCTGGTAACAAAATTGATCAATTGTTAATTTATTTTAGTAATAATTAACTGCTATTGGTTAATTATATTTTTTATTAACTGTTCTCTATTTTATAATCATTAGTACCTCAATGGTTAAGAAGTATATTTAGAGACTTAATATGTTATACTCCTGAGAAGACAAATGTCTGATGTGAACAGAATTCATATAGCCCATTGCATAGCTTTGTGCTAAAAAAACATCAGCTTCAATCAAGGTTCATTATATCTTTGAACTCATGAAAAATTGTCCTACACTGGTACAGCAGTAAGTCTTACGGATCTACAATGCTAAAATTAGAGGTTCAGTTCCCCTCGGTGAACTCAGCAGATAGCCTGATGTAGCTTTGCTATAAGAAAACATATACACACTCATGAAAAATTGATAACTACCCAAGTCTGAAATGTTCATATTTGAATAAAATTTAGGAAAACCAAGAAAATATATATTTTAAGTGTAATTGTCTACTTTTTTATTTGTTGATACATTATTCTTTTGGGATGAAATTAAGTTTTTCATTCATAAATTTCATTTTCATATCTTGAATGTTATTAGTAGGTGATCTTAATGTTTACATACAGCTTTAGTATTCCAGGTAAGTAATGAGAGGATCCAAAATAGTTATTTGCAAGAGAATGAAATGAATTTTAATTGTAAATATTCAAAATTTGACAGAGAAGAAGCCTCCCATGTGTAGTTTTCCTGCAAATCAACAGCAAACTTAAATGCTTATGGCACTAAAATCCATTATTCAAATCACTATAGTGACACAACACAGATAGCCCATTGTGTGCCTATTGCATTTACCATCAACCATTCAACCACTCCAGGTACAATTGTTAAACAGACAAATAATACTCTAGTCAAAAAAGTTGTGTTTTATATTACTAAACTACTTAATACATGTTTTTTTCATTTCCATAAAGTAGAATTTATTTACTTTTGTTAAATGTAGTTTATTCATTTCTTTGATAAAGTCTATGAAAAGAATAATTCTCTAAAATATTCAATTGGTCTTTATTCCGAAGTCTTACTTATACTTATTAAAACAATAAGACATTTAGCCTTAGTCATAATTAGTCAAAATAAACAAATGAAAAATGCTTCAGGATATTTACAGAATGCCTAACACTGTACAACAAAAAGTGAAATAGATAATTTTGTTGTTGAATGATAACTGCATGGTATGCAGATCCATATCTCATTCTAATTAATATTTCTTATCTATAGAATGTTAAATTTTTATAGAGCTCTTATTATTAAAATGTGCCCCACTTGGAAGAATAGGCAATGGCTGGGAAGTCCAGGCATGCCTCAAGAAAAAAAAAATGTTCTAAATTTCAACGAAAATGGCACATTTTCATGGTATCTGAAGCTGATTTTATCCCTTTAAGATATCGCTTATACATGTATCAGTACAATCACACACTCCTTCCGAAGTTCGTAGCTATTCATTTGAAATATTATAAATTTAGTCGAAGTTACGTATTAATTCAACTCTACTTCTTACTTTAAGAAATAGTATGCAGTTAAGGAAATTGCCTACTATTTCAAAAGATAGTTGTATCTTCTGTTGTACTGTGTATATTGATTTATTTTTTGGTTCTCAAAAGTAACAGATATGCTTCAAGGTATTAGTGATGTTAATCTACGATTGGTCTGCTACAGAAAAGATGTAGATTTTAAGTTGTTTAATGGTTTCAGTCAACTTCTTTTTTCTAGAAAAAGCTAAAACTTGAAGTATTTTCCTCGTTTTAAAGTTTCATTTAGTAACTACTGATCTTAAATTTACATTTTGATTATATTAATAACATTCAACCTACTCTTGAAAATATGTTTTTATTTTCATTACATGCAGTAAGTTATATTTCCTTTTACTACTTAACACCTCTGCCATTCGAGTTAGCCCAACATTTTGATATAGGTCGAAAAAGTGAATTATTTCTAGAAGAACTGTATTTTTATTAAATGAAAAGAAGATATTTGGCACTTTTTTTAAGGTACTATGTCGTTGGACCTGATCGAAACAATGAGAGTCAACATGGAGAGGTTAACTAGCAAATGTAAAGTGAAATGATGTAGCAATGAAACATGTTTAAAATGTTCTAGATGTGGTTGTGAATGTAATGGTTTAAGTGCAATGATTAAGCTAAACTGTGAGTCCGGGTCGGATGAGGGAAGACTGTATTAAAAAATATCCAAATTGATTGGACATACCAATTGAATATATTTCACGTTACTCTAATCTTTGGTATTTTTCTCGTTACCTTAAGTAAGTATTATTACTTCACAGTGCCGCTCTCATAGTTTAGAGAAAGGTCAATCGCTCAGTTGCGTAAATTATGAACATACAGTAGGTGGAATAAAAAGTGGGTCCCTCGAAAATTTTGTTAATTTCTTATGTCTTTTCTTAGATAACAGAAAAATGTATAAACTATATGTTTTTAGAATACACTTAACGAGGTCTGTTAAAACATGGTCTCAAATCCTAGCTTTAACACTGGATTTCATAAATACATGAATTTTTCATGATTTTAGTTATTTTTTCTTATAAAACATGTTGTGCACATGATGTAGTGTCTTAGGTCTTCTTATTGTAACTATTCAACAAAATAACCAAACAAGTTTCTCTGCAATTGTCAAATGTAAAAATGAAACTCAAAATAACGCAAACTGGTTTTACAAGTTAATATTTAGCCGTCATTTCCTTGGATTTCAGTAATGCTTCACATCTATATGGCATTGCTTTCAATGAGTTTGTGCAAATATTCCTGAGTGATCGACTGCCATCCTTTTTCGAGTACTTCAAAAAGTTCATTTTCAATGTCTGGCTTTCTTTCTTTCGTTAATCAGCTTAACTTAGCCCACAAAGTTTCAATCGTATTGATATCAGGTGATTGACCTAACCATTCCATAACATCAATTTTCTTGTTTATAAGGTATCTTTTAACAGCTCCAAAATTTGGAAAATATACAGTTTTACATATTTTTATGTTATTTAATAAAATATATAACAACATTTTCAAGGGGTCCACTTTGTTTTCTCCACCCCCTATAAGTGATCAAGCAAGCACAAGCCAAATGAAGTAATGCAGAAAAAAGTGTAGTTTAGTCAGAAAATTAGTTGGCAAGAGAAAACGTGAAGTTAGTAGCCAGTATCATGGTCTGGAGATACTTCTCGTGGTACGTAATAGGTCCAATGGTCACAGTGCATCGATCCATGAATGCTGAGACCTACTTTAATATTCTGGAGTATTCTCTGCCCTATATTACGGCAATTTTACGGTACTGGCTCTTCCAAAATGATAGCGCTCATATCACAAAGCAATGATTTTGAATGTGTGATCATAACAGAATGAGGTTATTCACATTATCCACATTACACCTGAATGAATTTTGGCAGATACTTAGTTAGAGAAAGAAAACGTAAAGTTAGTCAGAGTGTGAGTGATTAGTCATAACTGGCAATACAGTTTAATAGTGATAAGAAGGATAACTTCTCTTGTGCCAAAGTAATTGAACCTGTCTTTGTGGACTTTGACGAAAAGGAGACGATTATTTTAAGTTTAGAATACAACTATGGCAAACCACAAGGTAGTGTAAGTGAATTATTTACTGATACTATTGTGATAAAAACAGAGAAAAATAGTTAATCTTGTCAGTTGGATCCTGAAGCACTTAAGTCAGCCTAATGTTTTTTGGTTTGATTTTTTACAAGAAAATAGAATTATTTAGAGTTATAAAACAGTGATTTTGTGTAGTTTAAGGAATTTTTGCACATATGTTTGACTCGTTTTGAACATATTATTTTAAAATAAGTAGATTATTTGTTTTCTGTTTATTGTTTGAATTTATTGCCAACATAGACTCTTAATGTAGAAGAATCCCAGTCCACATATATATATAAAATCCTGATAATCATCATCTAATGCATAATGAACTTTTCTTAAGGCTAATATCTATTGTTTAAGCAGCATAACTCTGTCTCAACCATGTAAGAAAAAGAAAGAACTTTCTTGAGTAAATTATTAACAATGCTTATATAAGTTAAAAATAATAAAGAAACTTTATCCTATGTCTTTTTATCTGAATCGCAATCTCCCCAGTAACATAGCAGTATGTTTATGGACTTACAACACTAGAAATCGGGTTTTTATCGGGAATTATAAAAATCTCTTGGTAGTATAGCATAATATGTCTACATGTTTACGGTGCGAAACTTATGGTTTCAATTTCCATCAGTGGACGCATAAAAAACCTGATGCGGCTCTCACATAGTGGTTATTTTGGAAGAAGTAACGACAAGCTTTAGATAATTAAAAAAATCTAGAAAGTTATAAACTTTTTGTCTATTAGAAGGTAAAGACTGTTCTTATTTTTGTAGAATCACTGGACTCTCCATCAATATAATACATCATATGGCTTGAAACATGTGACAGAAATCAAATATGTCATCCACTTAGTTTAGACACCATTTCCATTGTATTTCTTTAAAGTTACTCAGCAACTTGTATTTTTATTACACAGACCAAAGAGGATGATATTAAATTCTTACAGCCCTACCCAAGTGGTAATAGCAACCTTAAGACCACCTTAAGCATCCAATTCTACCTATTGACCAGAAATCAGATCTAATGTTTTGACCAATGGAAGCCTTCAGAACTGTCCAAAAGTTGATCTGTATATGATAAAGGAAAGGTGTTAGTTTGTGTTATTTTATTTAACATTTGAAGTCTATATATAACCTTGTCTCTTTTTTTTTCTGATAGCTATTACTGGAGGCGACTATATGCTATCTGAAAGATGTATACACTTTTGCTCAAAAAGGTTGTTACATGTGATATTTTGAGCCTGTTTGTCCCTTGCTTGTTATTTTTCTTGTGTTTCTAATGTGTGCAGTGTCTTTTGTTCGGTGATTATTGGTAAGCATGTTTATAACATGAACATTTGTGTAATATTTAATGATTATTTCTTTTTTTATGGAAATTTATGTAGAACTTAAGATCTGTACCACCAGAAATGGACTTTTTTTCTCAACTTCTAAGTAAAAAAAAATAAGACAGTCATTTTGTGAAAATATTTAGTATCAATCTAAAACTTTCAGTAAACGTGCAACACTTACATTCACATCAGAATATTTAACTCAATAACGTATATGGCCCCCACGTGCTGCAAAAATGTCCCCTAGGTGGCGTGTTATACTTTCAACTAACGTTACGAGTTTTTGATTTGGAATTTTGTTCCACTCTTCAGCCAGTGCTTGGCGTAACTGTTCTAGGGTTGTAGGGAGATCGTTCCTATTCCTCACTGTACGGCCAAGTTCATCCCAGGTAACTGGGCTTACAGGTAGTTGCTCAAGGACGAATACACTACGCTGTTGCAAGAAATCTTGCATATTACGAGCGTTATGAGCCGGTACATTGTCCTGCTGCAACCGGAAATTGTACTGGAAAATACCCTGGGCAAATGGTAGTAAGTGACGATCCAGGATATCCTGATACACAACACCAGTGATGTTTTGATCCAGAATGACCAACTGGCTGACAGCTGCAGAACAGAATGTATCCCAGACGTGCACTGAACCCCCGCTTTCTGCGACGTTGGGTTGAACATTTTTATGATTCAGCTGTTCTTCAGGAAGCCTGCACACTCGCATTCGTCCATCAGTGGGGTAAAGCAGAAATCCGGATTTTTCAGCAAAAACTACATGATTTCAGTGTGCGATCGTCAGATTACGGTATCACTGAGCCCACTGCAATGAACTAATGTAATGCAGAGTTGTAGAGAAATAAAATTCGAAAGTTTAAGGGCAATACACAAATGACCAAAAATCACATTTTTCGAACATGTAATAACCTTTTTGAGCTATTCTTCAACATTCACTCAATTTCAGCCTTTTGATGATGGTTTACTGGATTCATATTATTTATATCTATTATATCTATGTGTTGATGTTTTGTTGTTGTATAATGGAATAAGCCAACTGGTGCAACAAATATGTTAGAAAACTTATTCATCAATTCACTCAGTTCATCTCTCCTTATTCACTTCAAGTTGTTTTCACAGTTCGCGGCTGAAGACTTCAGATTATCTGGAAATTATGTGTTTGTTATTGGATGTGATATTGTGAATATAACACCATCTACTCATCCAGTATATGCAATTGCTCTCTCTGTTGCTGTGCCACTGACCATTCCAGCTAAAAACGTAATACCAGAATGCTTGTAGTTATTGAAGAGCAATAGGACGTTGTGGGCTTGAGCACCCACATTTCACTTTCCTAATTTCTATTTCTATATCTATCATTACTCTTTTATTTCTTATGTGAAACTGGCGAATGAAGGTTAAGACTTATAGACGGTGTATCCCCACCACAATGTGGGTCACACTTCCGCAGTCACCTCCAAAGCCGAGGATACATCCTGTAATCCCCTATTATAGTTTGTACCCTGGGATCTTTTCCATTAGTGCAGCATTTTTTTTTGTTTAATTTATTTTTGTTTTGGCTTGTTTTTAAATTATAACAAACTAACATAGTTAGTCAGAGGTCTGGATTTCTTGTTTTTAACGCAGTTCTTCCTTGTGATATTGCTTACTTAACTTCATTAAAATGTATTCATTTTCACTAAATGGTACAAACACTACACTTGGATATATCACTTTTTGAGCAAATATAGTTTGCTTTTTAGACCAAAAACGATGCATTTGTTTGTTACTGTAGTACACAGGAAAAATATAAAAACTAACTTTATAGTACACCTTGAAATGCTGCTAGTATATTCAAAGGAATTGCCACATTGTTTCACATGTGTACTCATGCAGTCCAGTGCTTAGGGGCCTCACATAACATTAATGATTTTACTTCTAAACCATAGTTCACGTGTTGCATAAGCCAAATTATTTGACCATTTCTACAGAGAATACATCCCTAAGAACAAGATGTTTTAACCAAGATTGGAGAAAATTCCTTCATTTGGTATACTATAATGCCAAGATGAAGTCAAAGATGTACCTCTTCCCTATAATTGTGCATTTTTATCTTAGTATATCACTTGATGCTGACTGCATTCACTGGTGATCACATCCAGCTCTGGCACGATGAGTTTAAACTAACTTGTACAACTATGACAATAACTCATTATCAGCCTTCCTGAATCTGTTGTAACACTGGTTTGAATGGTATTCATAGCAATGCTCCTACTTATTTACAAGGTATGTTATATTAGCAAAGAAGAAACGATATTTGAAGCAGAAGCTCCTTTTGATAGATATGAAAGTCCAACTCTGACTACTTTTGTGGCATATGCATTATAACATTCTGCCTTTCAACATCTACTGTACTGAAATGGTATAATTTTGTTATAAACAATTTTCTAAGATTTAGAGACTGACATAAATTCTGAAACTGTTTCAGAGCTTATTATTTAGCTGCATTTGCTATTGCCACTGGTTTCTTCCTCTACTTCAACAGGAAGTTGTATGTGACTGTTTTAAACCATATTAAACTGAAACTCCTTGAAAGACAAGATGTATTTCAGTCCCATATGGTACAACATGAAATAACTCAACATGCCTCAATGTAAAATTGTCAATGAGTACTTCACTGCAGTCTGTGAAAACATGCACAGAAAAGTCTTCTCATGTGATTTCTTGAAATATCACTCCTCATTGTGACTACGGTCAATGCTTTTTGCTGCCGTGAATAGTGAATTAATACATATGTAATCCATAAAGATTATTTCACTTGTCTTTCAATCACTAGTCTAGTTATCACCATTATAAGCCATCCTTACCACCATTTGTTCTTGTAATACATAAAAAAAACACTTATCGGAAAGCAATTTGGTTCAGTGGCTGAGCTTCTGCTTTTTAATTTGTTAATTCCAAAGATAAATAGACAATACCAGTGGCGTAACCAGAAATATAGTTTAGAGGGGAGGGCCATAATATAACAATTTTTAAAAATCGTTTTACCTTCCTTATTTGAAAGGTCACAAATCGTCTGAATATTGCTTACGATAAATAATTATACATTAAGGAAATTAAACCAATTTAATGTTTTTTATTTGTTAAAATGAAAACAATTCCACTGTCAAAGATCAATAAATAAATTTGCATCATCTTTATAGAAAATTAGCTAATTAGTGCATTTTGTCTATTTGTATTAAATTTGGAAAATAATCTAAGAAATTATATTATTACATTCTATGAAGAATGAAATATTAACTAAAAGCAAAATACCTACAAAAAATTTAAAAATAATTTTTTAACCTATCAAAATAAATATTATGTTATTCTAACAAAAGAGTATAATCTGTTAGTTTCTAAAAGTCACAAATTAACATATATTAACAGTCATTAATTTGAAGATCTGAATAAACAGGGTGTTGTTATACTGGAACTAAGCTTGTTTATTTGGAATTAAGCACAAAGCTACAGAATGGACTATCTGTGCTCTGCCTACCAGAGATATCGAAACCCCATTTCTATTAGTGTGAATCTGCAAACTTATCGCTGTGCCACTGGGGGTGGAACTAAGCTGGTATAATACTTGGGCAATAACTCAAGATTAGAAAAGGTGGTTCAAATATGCCTTTCTCTATAAATGGGAAACGTAGTCAATAATTTATTGATTTATGTAAGAACTGTTTGTACGTATTACGAGTATCACCTATACCTTCAGAGAGTGAGAAAACCCTTTCATGATCAAACAAACGTAAGGTTGTTCATAAATATACCACGCACTTCTATCTTCTTGTAATATTACAGTATTGGTTTGATGTGTAATATCATTGATCTGTTTCTTTTCAATTATTTGATAAAAATAATGCAACTGCAATCCATGTAATGATAAAGGTTGAATTTATTTTCTCCTTTTCATTTGCTACAAACAGACTGCTCTTACTTGTAGTTGTAGGATAGGACTTAGTGCACAAACAATATGGCCCGGCATGGCCAAGCGCGTAAGGCGTGCGACTCGTAATCCGCGGGTTCGCGCCCGCGTCGCGCTAAACATGCTCGCCCTCCCAGCCGTGGGGGCGTATAATATGACGGTCAATCCCACTTTTCGTTGGTAAAAGAGTAGCCCAAGAGTTGGCGGTGGGTGGTGATGACTAGCTGCCTTCCCTCTAGTCTTACACTGCTAAATTAGGGACGGCTAGCACAGATAGCCCTCGAGTAGCTTTGTGCGAAATTCCAAACAAACAAACCGTAAGCACAAACAATATTTCAACAGAAATTAAGATCAAACATTTGTAAAGTATATTGAAATACTTATAATTTTACAATGATCTATTTTTATTAATATTACATATTCTTAAAAAAACGTTTTATTTATGGTAATGAGTGCTGTTTAATCTATTAGTACTCCGTTACAGTTTTGAAATTTGTTGTCATAAGATTACAAACAAAGTCATAAGATAAATATATAGTTTACTCCACGTAATTAAACTAGCAATAAAGGCATTTTTTGTTATATTTTAAGTCTTCAGATGAGTCGGTTATAGACTTACGATTTACTAAGTTAAAATCAGGGGTTTAAAATTCCGTGTTGAACAGAGTACTTATATTTATTGCGTAATTTACCAAAGGTTTATTAAGATACACGTCTGTTTGTTTGTTTTTTCTTTTAGATTTCGGAGCAACGCCTATCAAACCTTAAGTATGGTTCACAGCTGGTGCTTCCTAAAATAGTTTTTTCGTTGTTTTAATTAACGAACTTTTATTTCTTCTGTGTATACACAGTACTCTGAAAAAGTGTTAGGACAAAGCTATTATCAAAGACAATGGAAAGTAACTCACAGGTGAGACATCAAAATCTTATTAATCTTCATAGTTAGTGCAAAACAAGCTCAATGAAAATGCTTAAGTTTAGCAAATAGTTAATAGTTTATATATCTCCATTTTGCTTAAATAACTGAAGACAGTATTTCAGGCATCGTTGCAACATATTTAATCAAAGTGTCCTTTCTGACTTTACTCAAAATATTTCCACCACACTCCCTTAAAGTTGCTTTGGAAGAAAATTATGATTTGTCAAGTTTTTAATCTATAAAACCCTAGATCTGCTCATTTGGGTTAAGATCAGAACTTTGTTGGAGCTATTGCATCAATTGAATGACTCCAGCAGCTTCTTTATTAGCTAAGTAATCTCTCCCTAGGGTAGATGAGCGTTTGGGGTCATTATCGTGTTGGCATTAGAATCATTTACCAATAATACGCAAACCACTGTGTATACCATGACGGATTAGTATCTGATGGTACTCGCGCTGGTTCATAATTCCATCTATTTTGTGAATATTTGCTGTCATTTCAACAAAAATAACACTTGAAATTATCATATTGCCTTTTTCATACTTCATGGTAAATGCTACGCTTTGAGGTAAGTATCTTTCACCTTTCTTCCACCGAACATAAATCTATATTTTATACCAAATATTTTAAACTTGGCCTCATCCGTCCACAACACTCTTCGAACATCAACAGTTCAGTTTTTGTACTTTTTAGCGAATTCCAGTCTCTTGGTAATATTTGGAGATCAAATTAAATGTTTTTTTTTAAATATTATATTCTCTTTAGGTCGTCTTGATACTACAGATCTTAACACTTTTCTGTCATTTGATACATGTTTGTTTAATAAATCGTGCTTGAAATCAGTGGCAGTCTTACTTCTCTTTCGAAAGCTGTATAAAAGAAGACACTTAACATCAGTATCATGGATTTTAGGTGTTCTACTTCGTCCTTTCCTACTTTCAAATTTACGTATCACAGTCTTATGATCTAGGTTGTACATGACAGTGTTTGGAGAGTATTTTAAGTCTGCAGAAATTTGTCGGAAAGTCCAACCAGCATCACGTAAAACTTTTATGCGAACTCTCTGTGCTGTTAACAATTTTCCTTGCTTTTTTGGGCTGTGGCATGACAACAAAACTTAATATAGAGTTAAACATTTTTTTTCAAGGTTTAGTGGTGGAATGCTGTAAATTGATTTATTCTAGCACATAACGGTATCATACGCTAGCTTCTTTCTAAGCAACTCATAGAATAAAAATGCACAAACTATGTATAAACAACAAACATCGTATATGTTTCATATCTGTCGAACATTGCAATACTTTCTTAGTTAATATCCACAAACTCTCTTGTTTGTAGTCTTAAGCACGAAGCTAGACAACTGGCTAACCGTGTTCTGCACACCACAGGCACTAAAACACGTTTTCTAGCGTTGTAAATCTGCGCACATACTGTTGTGCCATTGGGATCTCTGCAAAATAAATAATACTTCATTAGTCGTTATATTGTTCCTTTAAAAAGCGGCAGTAAGTACATCAAAGATTTTGAACCTTTACTTTTTCATGACACACGTTTGCGTTATATTTTACTGAAATTAACGGGTTGCACTACAAAATTAAAAATACTAGTGTTTAAAGGAATGTTATCAACCTCTGAAATTCTAGGTTTCCATATTAATGCTATTACAACATATGAAGGTTTGTGTAAAGGCCTGGCATGGCCTAGCGCGTAAGGCGTGCGACTCCTAATCCGAGGGTCGCGGGTTTGCGCCCGCGTCGCGCCAAACATGCTCGCCCTCCCAGCCGTGGGGGCGTTATAATGTTACGGTCAATCCCACTATTCGATGGTAAAAGAGTAGCCCAAGAGTTGGCGGTGGGTGGTGATGACTAGCTGTCTTCCCTCTAGTCTTACACTGCAAAATTAGGGACGGCTAGCACAGATAGCCCTCGAGTAGCTTTGTGCGAAATTCCAAAAAACAAACAAGCAAGCAAGGTTTATGTAATATTAATTATATTATATTAATTATATTATTATATTAAGTATTTATAGCAGTGTTAATAACACTGACAGAGCAGTAAAGATTCTTTACGTCATAATATTTGTCCATACAAATTATATATTTTTATTATTTTGTTTAATGTAAAGATCTTTAGTGACACTGTTATTTGTAGCTTCTAATTTATTTTTTTGTTGATGATGCTAATAACAATTTTGTTTTTCACAGTTTGAAGCATTCCGTAGGTATTCAGATATAAATGTTTTTTCTTTTTTATTAGACGTAAATCACGCAATGGCATAAACGCCAAAACTGAACGTAATGAGGGTGAAATGAATGAGTTTTTAACGACTTCTGTTTTGTTTTTAAATAGTTGGTGAAGTTTTATAATTATGTTAATATTTTACTGTACTAGTATTATCAATTGTCTGCTACTCGGTAATGATAGAAATTAGTATTACCGTATCTTATACTTTTACTGGAACTGGTACTAATAATAGTAGTGTTAATATTGCAACTTCTCAGTATAAATTTAACATTAATAAAAGTATATTTGAGTGCTGAAGTAACGAGAGTCGGCAGTTAAACCCTAAAATTTGAAATGAATTTAATAATTACAAAGCAGATTAGTCTTAGTGATACTAATACTATTATCTTTTTCGATCAGTGGAGTTGAAGTTTGAATTTATTATATAGTTGGAATGTATCATCTCCAAAGGTCATTTTTTCTTTATTTACCTTTATTTATCTCCAGTTCTGATTACTAAGGGAATAAATAGTCTAAAACGTTTAACGTGGTCTGATATATTTCGAATTACTCACATACAGAATTTGCACATTGGAAAATCACAGTTTTCCGTACCCTCCCGTTATATATACATACAGCGTGATTTGGTTGTGTAAAAACAGAGTATTATGTTAGCAAATATAACACTAATACTAGTGATGTTTTATTACATTTCATTACATTTATTGTGTTTTAGCTTTTTTTTAATTTGTAAACTGTTGGTAGTGGCAAATATTAGTAATGGTGCATATTGTACATTTTGCAGTGTTATTTAAATAATCCTCTTTGTGCTAGGCAATGCATAAGGCCTTCACAACATATTTCCACTTTTAGTTTGGGCTCTTCTACTGTAAATATCAGATCAGCTTTGATTGATTTTCTTCACATTGTTTTAGGTCTTTTTCTTCTCCATTTTAACTGAGGATTCTAAGACAGAGATATCTCTTGTGCTACTGTCTTTTTGTTTCCTTAACATGTGACCTATCTGCATTCATCTCCCTATAATGATCTCTACCAAGATGCCTTCCTATCTTGTTTTTTTCTCATTTCTTTATTTATGATCTTTGTGCAACCATACTGTAGGAGTTATTTTGAGAAATTTGTGTATGAATATGTGTAACTTTTTGACAATTTCTTTGGTTGTTTTCAAAAAGTTTGATCCAAAGACCTATACAGATTTTACATTGGTATTGAAGAGCCCGAGTTTGATCTTGAATTATATCTTCACAATAGTTTTAGTTATGCAAATATATATCTAGCTTTGGTGATTTGAGTATTCACATCAGTGTCAATTCCTCCTTGTTTCAATTATTCTTCTAAGGTATGGATATTTGCTAATGATTTTTACTTTTTGCCCATTTGCTTGTGATCACATGAATAACTGTCAGTCCCTCAGTGTTATATTATTATAAAACTGATGTAACTCTCTATTCTTTAGAAAAGTAAACATCCAAAAATGCAAACATTTGAAGAAATAATTATTAAATTAAGTGTTAATGGTACCATTATATTATTCTTGTCCTGTTTAGCTTGAAGTAATTATTAATAATTTGTTTTTGATGCTGTTAGGTTCAAAGAAAAACATAGTATTAATATGATGTTTTAGAATAAGTTGTTGCATATCATTCAGATGTTAGAAATATAAGGAACAAAAGGTGGTGGAGGCAGTGGATAAAAAGAAGGGTAAAGTGTTGGGAATGGCAACAGGATTTAAAGAGGAATTTAAGCTTTTCCATGTGATGAATACAGTAGCTAGTGATGATTTTCATAAAGTTAAGAATGGTACTAATATGTCTTGTAGGCTCCAATAAATAACAGATTTTAGCCTTTAACTTATGTATGTGAAGAAATAGGGAATGGAAAGATAACAAAAGGGACAGATAGGGATGGGTGTGAATAACATAAGGAAGTTTTTGTTATAGGTGAGTCTTTTAGTATGGTAAATGTATAGGATAGTCTGTGGGGTAAATAGGGGGAAAAGATTTATATTATATTATCCATGGATTGGAGTTGATGATACAACTGATAGAGCAAGTGATATATAGATGAATAGATAGTAGAGAATGGTAGCAGTGATGCAGGGACTAATAATGTAAGCAAGGTTTTTGAGGTTATGGTAATAACCCAGTTAAATGTAAACAGTTTTGAATGCAGGAATTTATTTGAAATATAGTGTTATAAGTTATTTAATGGCTATAAAATATTTAAAACAGGGGAGAGGTGGTTTTATGTGTAAAATGCAAGTTGCATTCTTCAACTTCTTCAATTTCATAATATCAAACTAATAACAATGAGGTTAGTTTGGGTTTATGTTAGTAGGGAAGAAAGATTTTAGTTGGAGGTTGTTACAGACCACTGGATGAAACTGATGGATGACATTAATGAGATAGACTGCAGTGAAATAAATAATTCCACTGTTAATGATGGTAAAATAATGATATATTTGAATTTTTGGCCATATAATTATGGAAAGTTTAGTCATGAATAATGTAGGTTTTTAGAAACTTCAGGATGATTTTATTCACTAATTGGTTAGGAAATATACTAGAAACAATACAATACTGTTTTAGATATGTTGTTAAGTTATGAAAATGGTTGACAGAGTGTAGTTTGAGTAATATTTGGGTGTAAGTGATCATTGTTCAGTTAGATGTTTTACTGTATATGGAGTTAAGGATAAATAACATTTTGGCTCCATATTTAAATAAATGAAAGTAGAAGTATAAATGATTATCTGCTGTGATCTGGGCAACTGAATTAATTAGATACTGATAAGATGTGGAAATGTTTTTTAAATAAATTCTTAAATATTCAAGGTAGGTATATGTCTTGCAGCAAAAAAAAGGCTTCTTTAGCTCCTATAGGAGGTCATAATTTTGCATCTCTTTAAGTGTTCATGGTCATGAGTATCCAGATTAGTTTCCATCCATATGCTTGAGATTCCTCTACTCAGAATGCCAGTGGCCATAACTGTTGTATGTCTTTAGGATCTGTGAGTGCTAGACTCTGAGAATTTATGGGTATGTGTAAGATATTTAACACAGATCCCTGGTTGTGCAGGTTGTTGCTTCAAGATTAGTCATTCAATTCACATCTCCACTACCCCCTCCCTCCCAAACCTATAGTGTTTCCACCTCCTGCAGATCCTTGGATTTCAGAACTTCATTCCACAGTTACTGGAGATTTGTGGGTCAGGGAAGCAGTGGAGAAAATAATTTCAGTTCTTCCTGGGTTTTATTCTTGTCTGTCTGTTGTGCCTAATAAGGTGGGATATTGGCTTCCAGTTATTTGATTCTTCTTGTACAAATCAATTCCTAGATCTTCCAAAAGTACATGGTAAAGTCATTCCTCACTCTGCCTTGGTATTTTTTGCCAAGACTGTGGATAACCAAGTTCTGTGTCTGCATGTTTCCACAGTGGATTTGTTGTACCACTATCTGCATTTCATGCATAAGGAATTTTGAATTTTTGAATTCTTATCTCATAAAATAATGAAATATAAACACTATAAATTATCCAAAATGTTTTTCACATTTACATTTGACCCATTGTTATTCTACATAAATGCCTATAATGCAATAGTTAAATGTTTTCTTTTTGGCCATATAGATCCAACTTGAGGAATATGTGCGAATAAAGGTGCCCAGATTCCCATTGTGTCGAACTGGAACAGGAATTAAGATAATCACATTGTAGATTGAATCCTGAAGTTAAATTTTTTTATAGTAATTTATGTTTCCATTTATTTTATATACTTGTATACAGACTACTTTTACTTATTCATCTCCCTTTTCAGGCTTTTCTTATACTTTACTGCAGCATGAATCATCTTTTCAATAGAAAAATCATACTTTTTTAGGTGAGTGGATTTTTAATCTTCAGAGCATTTCATAAAGCCTCAAGAAAGTTCAAAACATTGTTAAACTTGTGACAAATTTGTTTCTAAATGTTTTTTATATTGAACCAAGTTTTATTGTTAATTCTTATTTTGCTTATAAAAGAAAATATTATCAATACTGAATTCTTTTGCTAGGAGGACAGACTCAATAACCATGAATTATAATAATGTACTTCATTTTTCCTGACAACTTCTAAACACTTTAATCCATCCTGCAGATCTCATGGTGCCAACTCTTAATTTTTATTTAGTAAAATATAGGTCAGTGCTGTAGAGATTTTTTAAAACTATATGTGATAGTAGAGATAAACTTTTTCTTAATATCTTGGCTAATTTCTTATTGATCTTTTTTAAATTAACGATTCATATTCAAGTGACAAAAATGTTTTTCATGGTGTAAATCGAGGTGGAACATGACATGGAACAAACATCTACTAATATTAGACTTAATAACATTTTCCAAAACTTCAATTTTTCATAGTGAGATTTTGGCTTCTACTGTGTTCTTGTTCACTATCGACAGATTATTAGTAGCTAAAGTAGAACTTTTGTGCTATTGCTACTGACTGTAGTGAAGTATCATTTTAGAATGTATTTAGGTTTCTTTGTTCACACTGTTTTTATGTTTATGCTTATGTAGTAAGGTTTATGATGTTGTTAGAAATATAGCTTATATTGTAAACAAATGGAAGCACTTTTCGTAATTATGGTCAAAATGCAATATTAAGTTTTTTGGAATACAAAGTGAGGTTTCTTAATCAAAAGTATTCACTCCTTTCTGAACTTTGAAAGACATCAACTATGATGGTTTTGTGAACTTCTAAAAGATGAAGTGATTAGAGCACTTTTATGAAATTAAAAAAATGTAAAATATCAGAAGTTTTTTACATTAATAGCAGTGACATATATGGCATTGTTAGTAAAAAATTACATTTTTTGCTTACATTTATTTTTGGAATATGCTCTTTAACTTCACTTTAACATCACTTCAGTATCTTCCTGTTTATAATATCAAACTTAAAACTGTTTTTTCTTTGTATCATATCAGCAATTTAGTATTTTATCTTGAAGTTGTGTTGGACTTAATTATTAATTATTTCAGACTACCATTGATGTGTTATAGATATTTTCACTGTATCAATATGTCTGATACTTTAATTATCAAAGTATTACCATTTTTATAATTTCTGGCTCTTTGTTTTTTTAAACTACCTCTACTGTGACTTGAGAATGTGCCCAGACGTTGTCTACTACGTTATTTTTCAGAATACTGCACTGTGTGTGTGTGTATATATATACACATACAATGCTTTCCAAACCACAATGGATCAGTAACAACAACAACAAAAAAAGACTACACATCCACTCATTTAGGCAATTTCTGTTGTTCCTGTTTAAAGTAAAATGTTGCATACACACTCTCATTGAAAGACCTTGTACAGGTTAGATGATTCATATTTGGTTTAAATGACTCATGAGTGTTCTACTCTCTTTGAATTCCTCTTTCATAATTTTTTCTAGTGTTGAAGGAGAACCCTGACTTTCTCAGTACCAAACTAATGAGAAGAGGGGGATGACATTGAGTTCTCTTTCAAGTTGGGGTATTCCTATTAGTATTGTGCACATATATACTAATAATATGTTAAAATATTGCTAACATTTCCAGGATAACAGTTAAAAATTCTCTAAAACAGATTTTTCATCCATCTAACTTCCTGATCAAGTCAGTGGAGCTTGTATCTAGACAGCTCAGGTTATTTCTACAAGATTTCCTAAGCTTATTTGACTGGTTTGTGGGTAACTACTTTTGATATTCGAATAAAAATCCACAGATATGATGTAAATGGTAAATATATTATCCATAAGTTTGAATATCTTTTTGACCCAATTCAAGCCAATAGATTGTGCTACATATTGATGGATAGACATGAGACAGTTTCTAAAAGTAAAGTATATACTTTATACAGGTATAACAGAAAAAGTAAACAAATAAGAGTGATAAAAGATTATGAATTTTAAATTGAAATGGGGATCTTGCTACAAAAACTAATGACAACAAGAACTAAAACAGCAGTTGCAAATATATAAAATTTAATCCCTACTTAGACAGCTTTATGCACATATGTAGACCAAAGTTTTGTTTAATATATATAAATTGTGATTGTACTTTTCATTCTTGTAAAAGTTACAGCTTTCAGAGATATGACTATACTGAAAGTTTATAGACGTTTTGTCCATTTCATAGACCTATAAAACTGAAGAAATAAATAGCTGAAAAAAACATTGTAATGGAAAGTAGGGACTGTTGGTTATTTGTAGAATTGCTGTAAGAAATATTTAAAACAAAATAAGTGTTACAATCATTTTAAAATCACTCCCACGTGTATCACTTCTGTGAGTATTTTTTGTTGTAGTATTTATTTTGTTTTGGATACTCCATATAATAATTCTATACCAACAATTCACATTTTTCATTGACTTTTCATTTTTGGAATCCATTTTGCTCTTTATGTTCATCTCCTTAGGGCATTATCTTGGTGATTGGATCATGCTCAGACTACTAAGTTCCTCATACAGGATCTCTTTCTTCTTCAGTGGTTTCCTCTGTGTTAAAGGCAGAAGTTTGGACATTTTATTGCTGGTGCTGTGTTCTCTCAACATCCATGGACTTGATTCTTTCTAATGTTTGGGCATATGTTCCACTTGATCTCTTACATGTTCATTTTTTTGCACCAACCATTAAAGAGGATTCTGTTTCAGGTCCCTTTGCCTTTGGGTGTTTAGTTGCACCATTCACTTTGGGCCTATTTACATCACGTTGATCTCCTTGCCCGTCATTTGCAGTGAGCTTATATTTTGATGGTGGACCACATCTCTTGGCTAGTTCATGTTGTATCAACAGAGTGGTTTCTTCATCCCAGACCTTACATGGAGTTTTATCTTGGTTTGTCATATCCTTCTTGGATAAATGTATCACCCTTCATAACCCAAGAATTTCTTCTTTATGGTCTACTATTTCTAAACATTTTGCTCTGTCTGTTTTCTCAGCCTGACCTGGTAGTCCCATTTTCTATATGCCTATTTCCATATTTGGGTACTTCTTTAGGTTCTCATCTTTATGCACTACTTTTCTTCATGAATCTTAATGTTGGTGCCTCTGCCTAGCTCAGTCTTTGTCCACTTGCATTTGGACGTCTTTCCTTTATGTCTCTCTTCATCAACAGTTATCTTTCTGATGCATGGAATGTGCCCAGTCTGTCAGTTCTGGGCAGGACTTCTGTCTTTGTGTCCATTCGTATGCTTTCTTTTTCAGTCAACAACTGTGGGAGGTCTTTTTTCATCAGTCTTTCCTCCTTCTTTTTTCCTTGGTCTCCACCTCTACAGTTTTTAGTTGCTCAAGAAATTACCTGTACTTCTTTTCTCCTTTTCTACTGACTCTTGCCTGTTGAACTATTCAGACTTAAATCAGCTCCTATAATCTGATGGACTGTTTAATTTGCACATTAATAATGAACTAAATGTTCAAAATTAGTAATACACATATCTGTGACAAAAACTTTATCTTTATTTGCAATGTTTCAGTCAATTTTTGAGTAAAATATTGTAAATAAATATAAAGTTTTTGTCATATCGACATGTGCTTTACAAAACATGTCTGTTACCTTTTCCAGTAGACATGCTTTTCTCAAGTTGGAGGTGATTGGCAGATTAGCAACTTTTTACATTTGATATAATATAATATAAAAAATATACATTTTTACATATGTTACCTTTCTTTTTCTCTTACATCTCTTTGCCAGCCAAGGACCAGCTTCTTCAGGCAGTCATGTGGAGGTTCTCCACACATTTCTCCTCTATACCTTCTGGCTGTTTTGTTTTCTGATAGTTTTTGGCTTGAGTAGGTGACCATTCTTCTATCATCCCTGTCATTAAGAAGAACACGTACTATTTCTTTTTCAAGCCCCTTTTACAATCACAGGATCTCTCCAGGTGAATAATAATGCATCCCAGGGTATACTTCCTAAATAGTGCATTAAGTCAGGATAACAATAAGTGCTCATACTATCTGTATATATGCCCCCTGTCAGATGGAGTGTTCTGCAAGACTACTTGAGGTCCTTGTGGTAAAAATATGTATCTTATGGCAGTTGATGTAATTCAGTTGAGTTGATGTGGGTACACATCATAATTTTCTATAGCATGACTTTAGAAGCACTCAAAGGAAGCCCAGAGTGTATGACATCCACTGGCAGGGAATCCATAGGGGCACATCCATGGGATACTACGTCTCATCTCTTTCAGAGTATACTGTGTCTGGATAAAAGGAAGGAAGAGGAAAACAAGTCCCATGTGTTGCAGGGACAGGCAGAATAAGAATATGGCAATTTGAATAGCTGCACAATAGGTTGGTAAGCCAATGGGTATAGTATGATTGGAGCATGTTCAGATCATAACTTGTGCTCACCTCAACTAAATCATCAGACTATATTGGACCAACATTAGCTGCAAAAAACAGAAGGATCAGTAGTCATGCTGTAGAGAAGTATGTTGTGTACCCATGTCAACTCAACTGAATTACATCAACTGCCAAAGGAGGGCATGGTTTATTAGTGCATGCTCACTTCAGCTCATCTGAACAAGTGATATCTGAAGGAGGAGGTTACATTGTGCACTCTCTTCAACTCTACTAAACAGACCCAACTCTATGGTCCACTAACTAAGTAAGAATTGATAAGTGGCAAAGGTCTCCTATGCTCTACTCAGTGAGAAGTAATGGAGAGAGGAATTTGTAGTGGGAAGACCTGAAGAAAATGGTTGAATCCATGTCAGTCCTTCAGTCTTGGAAGCATTATCAGGCAACTGGAGGGATCCTGTGATTGTAAAAGGGGCTTGAAAAAGAAATAGTATGTGTTCGTCAGGTAAATAAAGAATTAATTTCCACATGCATGCATGTGTAGTATCTCGTGAGTGTGCTCATATGGATTTCCTGCCAGTGGATGCCATACACCCTGGGCTTCCTTTGAGTGCTTTCAAAAGGGATCTCATCTAAGTAAACCTTTGAACTGCCCTATTCACCACATTAATGTGAGATTCTAGCTTAAAAGTGTAAAATGTTATGTATTATCATGGAAATTAATTCTTTACTACCTGAAAATGTATTTCCAGTGCACATTTTCTTGTCATGTCAAAGAATGAATATTCACAAGTGCAAATATTTAAAAGGAGTTAATGCACATGGCTGTGGCATATTCATGCTGGTAGAAAGCTTTGCTGCATAATTATGTCACATGCAGTTGCATAATTCTTGTTAGATCATGTGAGGTTGGGTGGGATTATTTTTTAATGCTAGTGGGATGCAAGTCTTTAAGGAACATTTGAGGATAATAGCTTAATTGGAGGCAGAAGTATCTATTGAAAACATGCTTTCAGATAAGGAAAATGTTAACTTTTAATTTGTAAAACATATGTTTTCAGTACAGAACATTGTCTATTTCATCTTCAGTTTGAAAGTTTCTATAATAGTGTTCAGGCTGAAAAGCTTTAAGGTTTTTATGCCATAATTACATTATCATATTTTAAGAACACGGTTTGTTTTATGCATATTATTATTCTATGATTTTAGATGCTTTATTTCAGTAAAAACAAATTTAGTGCACTAGTATCATTAGCATATTCAAAAAAAAGAAAGAAAAAGGTAGGCTTACATTTTATCAGTAACAAACAGCAAAAAAATGAGGCCTGAAGTCAATGCTATAATTTTTGTTTTTCATGTATATTCTTTATTTTTTTTATTATAAAGGAAATCAAAATCTAAGAAATGCATTACATTAGATTAGGTAAGAATGAAAAATGATGATAAATGTTCTTTTTGATACATTGTACTAAACTAACATGTATACTATCTGATATAAGATGCTGTTTCACCTTCTCATTTCATTTTTATGTTTTCAGCATTCAAGAGAATAAAATAAAATGCTGGCTTCCAAGGGTGGATAAAACAGAACAAAAGAGATGAAAAAAAAAGAACTTGCAAATCTTTGCAGAGATAATTTTCATGCCATTACAAGATATGGAAAATAGCAATTCTTTTGACAGATCCAGCATAAAATTTTCACCTTCCCAGTATCCTCTGCCTGAGAAGAACAGTATTTGTTCTAATGAGGATACAGGAAGTGGGATTCCCTTTTGGTATTTCAATGCAATTCCCAATGAAGAACCATGTTGTGGGCCATCTAGTGGGGACAACAGGATAAGCACTAGTTGTAAACTCTGTACTCAAGTCTCTACTTGCTTTGATCAAGAACATAACATATCACTGAGGAATTCCAAAGTAACGTGTGATTCAAATTTTACTTCACCTAGCACTAGTCAAAATGGTCGTGACACTTCTGGACACCCAATACTTTATCAGGTTGAAGAGGAACTATTCACAGCAGTACCAAATTACCAGTTAGCAAGTGATGATTTTGATAAATCAAGAAAAGATGCCTTTGAAGTTAGCATAAGAAAAGAGCCAATGGGAAGTGATAACAAAGACATTTCTTTGTCTGTGATGACAACTTTACATAGCAGTAATGATTTAAATGGTGAAAGCCATCATTTAATTTTCTCTTCCAATTCAAAGGAACCCCAGTGTGTAATATTACCAGTTAGCTCAGTAAAAGAAAATGAACAAGGTCTTTATCAGCAAGTAAACAAGGATAGCATGAGTTTTCACCATCCACTGCCTTCCATGATAGGTCAGTCTTTTGATGTTTCTTCAGGAGGTTCTTGTAGTGAAAACAATGATTATTACAACAAAGGGGTTTCAGAAAGTGAAGTAAGTAACCAATCATGCCGACAGAGTGAAAGTTCCGGAGAAGATCAGGATACATTGTCTCAAAGAGTGGAAGCTCTTCTTGGAGAAAAGATTATATATACACAAAGTTCTGAAGAGTCTTACCAACTGAACGATTCTTCTAATGATAATGGGAATGAAAAAAGCACACTACAAGAACAGACAAACTCTGATAAAAGTATAATGACACAGGAGGTGAATCAACTTCAGAACAGAGATTTCATCTTTTCTAATCAAATGAGTGTTAACAGTGGTGATAGTGAAATAAAAACTAATTATTCCAAATCCAATCTGACAGAATTACCAATAAAAGGAAATGAAATAAAATTATTGAAAACAGATACATCTTACTTTCCCAATTGTGATTTCCCTTATTCAAATGATGCAACTCATTTTCAGTTTTTTCCTACTGTAAATTTAGGACAAAAGACTGCTGAGAAAAAACTTGAAGATGGTTGTCAAAGTAATACTGACCTAGAAGAGAGAGGGATTCTTGGTACTGGAGAGGAGAGAATGTTATCTCCTCTTTCTGTGTGTAGTGCAACATCAAGTAGGCGCTTAGAGTGGGACAGTGGGGCAGATATTGGGTACCCTGTATCTCCTGCCTGTTGTAGGTCTGAGCCTGAAGGATATTTCCCTATTTTTACCGACAAAATATTAGTAATAAATAAAAGAGAAAAGGGTATTCAAACTGTAATAAATGAGGATAATAGTCTAGAAGATAACTTAAGTGTGAGTGGAGAATCTGTGAGTTCAGAATGCATTTTAGAAAGCCTGTATGACAAACAGTGTTTTACTAGTCCTTGTGACCTTTCTAATAAAGAAATGGAGAGGAAGCAGTTGATTGATAAAGTTCACCATATATTACAGTCATCTAGAGCAAAGAGGTTGAAAGCTCAAGAAACAAACAATTTGTTAGGGAGAACATTAGTTTCAAGAACTGAAAATAATGTTAGAGTATTGAAAAATCAAAACTGTGTTGCTGACAATGGACATGGAGATGATTCTTCTACACCCGATTGTTCGGTATACAGTGACTTAGAAGTTTTGAAAATCACAAATTCTTTGAGTTCGTTGAACATGAGGGTAGGGGATATATCCAGCAGAACAGTGAGTAGCCAACCTCTTGTAACATGGATTTATACAAATCCATCATTAAACTGTCCTCAGGTTTCTGTAACACATAACAATGCACCTTTAAGTTGCATCAAAGACTTGTTTGGAGGGGAAACAAAGGAAACATCAGTAGTGAAAGAAACCAATTATCATCTGTGTGATAGTAAATTTACTAGAGATAATGACTCTAACTGTAATGACAAAGTATTTCTCTCCAATAAATTATCAGTTTGCCATGACAGTCAGGGTATTGGAACCTTATGTCGTAACAGTCAGATTAATTTGAGTTCTGTTCTTGGATGCAATAATAAAGAAACTGAAGATATTCAGCAGAATGAGGAAGGTAAAAACTTTCAAATTCAAACAAACCCAGCTGGAAGCATAAGCCTTTTAGAAGTTCATGTCAAGGATGTATCTGGTTACAATGTACAACCCTGTAATGGATCTCAGTGGGAGAACACTCCAAGTACTTTGGTCAGGAACAAGACAAATGAAAATCCTGTTTCTATGTACAGTATTTTTTCACATTCCATAAATCCTGTTATTCAGGATTTGAATCAAAGTCCAGGTGAGAATCAAGAAAAGAATTTACTTGTAAAACATAGTGATGGAAGACTGGTAGATAAAAGTATAACTGACCAACAAAAGCAGTTAAAACAAGTTGTAAATGCTGATAAACAAAATGTTGAAAAGAGTAGAGCCTTTCAGTTGCTTCCATATAACACAAATTTCAGTCAGAAAGAGCATTTTGCTAATTCACATTGTTTAGAAAACACTGGCAGAGAGCAGGTATTAAAATTCAAGGATAGTGAAACACGAGAGATGAGAACAGAAAATCGGTTAGCACCAATTAATGGCAGTGCCTTATTAGTTTTGGGGAATTCTAAAGTCTTAAATTCAGATCTAAAGGAAAAGGATTCTGAAGGCTTTGAGAGAGATGCTGAAAAGTCATTATTTGCTACCAAAATTCTCATTAGTAGTCACCTTCCTGAATTGATGAAACCTAATGTTTCTGAAGCACAAACATCTAAATTATTTCAAGTGATAAAGACTGATACAACTATGGTTGAAGGGTCATGCTGTGCTACAGAGGTAAGAACCAGAATAAAGTCACCTTTAAAATACAGTTCACAATTGCCTTCAGTAGAAAAAACCTTAAGTGTTTTCTATCCTGTGGGAACCCCAGCTGATCAACATAAAATTAATGATGCTTCTCTACTCTTGAATTCCCACGCTTATGATCTTGATAAGGACAGTAATTCAGTAGGTAAACATATTTCTACATTCTCAACAAAGTGTGTTGACCTTAAACAGCATTTTAAACTTCCTTCTGTTCAATGTGTTAGCAAAGATGACCAGTGCTTTTCCTCCTGCAGAACCATTCCTGTTGAAAGTAATCAGTGTTCTATGCAAATAATGATAAAAGACATACCTCCCTCTGCAAACCATGAAATTACTAAAAAGAGCAAGTCTTGTGATACTTTCAGTGAATGTGCTAATGCAAATGAGGGACAAAAGGATAATCACAAAGAATTATTAAATGAAATACATGTTCCAAGCTTTGAAACACAGATATTTCCTTCAACACTAAGTATGAATACATATCAAAGATCTCCAACATCAATAAATACTGACCTGAAACAAAATCATCAAAATATTCTTGCTACCTTCAAGAGTGAAAAAGTTGTTGTTTCTGAAATGTGTCAAGTATGTGGATTCAAGTCTAGATCAATGATACGTCGACAAAAGCAACCTCCAAACAGACTTTCTACTGAACAACCTCCTGAAATTAGTCTGTCACATACACCTTTGTATGTACAGTCAGCAAGTCGGGAATCCTTGTTATCAGCAAGGTCAAAATGTTCAAGCTGCATCTTTGCTGTTACAGATACTTTACTTACAGATGACCCCACAATATGTTCTGAGATGCTACAAAACAAATTGAGCTGTAAACAGTAAGTTAATGTTTTATTTGTTGATAAGCAGATAATTTGAATGATTACTGCAAGTAAACTTTCTGAAAAATTAATATCAAGTATAATAATATGATTAGAGA
Source organism: Tachypleus tridentatus (assembly GCF_004210375.1). Taxonomy (NCBI): domain Eukaryota; kingdom Metazoa; phylum Arthropoda; class Merostomata; order Xiphosura; family Limulidae; genus Tachypleus; species Tachypleus tridentatus. The sequence goes on from NC_134834.1 coordinate 39,524,452, forward strand.
AAGCACAGTGCTTATGAACTAAATATCGTATCTGGATCGGCACATCCCATTCTGGAGAAAATGTTGCACCACTGAATTAAAAAAAAAGTACAAAAAAAGAACTTGTGGTCATATTTACATACACTGAAATCTGAAAAACAAGAACTTTAAGACTTGAAATTTATTCAATAATAAATTTATATTTACTTAAATCTACAGATAGGAGTAAAAATAAAAATTTCAAACTTTAGTTTTAAGTTGATTGCAACATGCTTACAATGAAAACATTTGTGTTTGTAATTTTCCTGAGGATTATACAGTACTTGGAGCTCTCTAGGAAAAAATTCTAAATATATTTTAATAAATTAGCATCAGTTTGTACCTTAACTCGAATACAACTGTGATTTTACTGGTTTTAATCAGTCGTTGAATCTTAGTCTTGATTGTTTAGGTAATTGCCTACATCTCAGCTCTCAGAAGCCATAGACAATTAATCTAAACATGTAATGAAAGCTCTCTTCAACTGTGTAGGCTAAGGTAACATCTAGTTCAATAGATTCACAGAGAAATTGAAACAAAGTGATAGTGTAACTTGGTGATATGTTGATTGAAAATATGTTCATGAACAACTGCCAGAATTGCAATGCTGACTTTTTAAAGCTTGCTTTATCATTTTATACTTCATTTAAATTATGATGTTTACAGTATGATAGAAAAATAAATATAATTTTTTTGAACAAGATGAGATTGGCTAAGTGAGATTATTTTTTGTTCCACCTACCTTATCAAGTTTCATTTTTATTAACAAGGCCATGTTTACATAAAGCTTTAATGGCATGAAGAATTACTTCAATGAGCAAAGGAAATCCCTAAAAACAAGCACAATTGAATGTATAATAGGTTTAATCTTATGTTTATTAAATGAAAATTACTGGTTAATAACTAAAAAAGTCAGCTTGTTTGTTGTTTAGGTATGGTAATTTTTTTTTTATTGTATACTAGTGAACACAGTGAAACTGTGCATATTTTCAATAAAACAAATTTAAAATTTAAAGATTTATAAGAATGTTGAAAGTCACAAAAAATCGCTTACTGAAATCTACAATAAAGGTAAATATTATTTTTATTTCATAATTTATCATAATGAAATATTTTCAAAGGTTTGAATTCATTCAAGTATCTCACTGAAAAGTAAAATGCTTGCATAACTTGCAGATAGTTCTGTAGTTTCAAGTTAATTCAACCAGTTTTTTTTTTTTGTGCATTGTAATAAAACAAACCACAGAATGGGTGCATTGAATTGATGTATCCAGAGATTTTAGAGTTAAGATAATTGAGTTTTGTGAGAAATAAACATACATAATATAATGGCTTATCTTTTAACTAAAAATTGTTGCAAACTTTATACCATATTGCAAGTTCATAAAAACAGATAAAAAGTTAAACAATTGCCTTATTACTGTATGTACTAATTCTTTTAATCCTGACTGGATGTTGCCAGTGTCCAGATGGAAATCCTGGTTTACTCATTGGACAGCATCTGATAACATGTCTTTTTGGCTGAAACTAATCCAAATCATGTTATTATCCACCTATTATAAATGGACTTGAAATTTTATACAGTGTGATGATGAGTAATTCTGGCAGTATTTGCTCACTGTTGCACATAAAACTAATTTGTTACTACTATTGCACTACTATATTCATAAACAGTACTTGCTTTTCTGTAGAACAAAAAGTTATTATTTTGCACTTCTGTTGAAGATTTTTTATCATGCTATGAATGAAACTCCCTCCTCTGCATGTGTTAAAATTGACTGTGTAAGCCTATGATGTAGTCATTGTGGACATTGACATTACAATAAAGACTCATTCTTGTCATTAGCAGTGTTTTATTTCAGTGTAATTTTTCTTAATAATTAACCAAAATTTTAGGGTTTTTAATTTTAAACTTTCATTTTTAGTGTAGGCTTTCTTCTCTATAGTTTATTGATTATGAGAAAGAAATATCGAATTGTAAACATTTAGTTTGAACTTTGATTCAAAATAACTTGGTTTTTAACTTTTGAACTAATTTGTAATTTTAGGACAATGTTCCAGTATGTGATAAGGTTTCATTGATAGTACTCTTTTTATTGTTTTAACACAGCATACAGATATTGTTACATATTTCATTTCATTATTTCATCAGGGATTTAGGTTTTATACCCTTAATATACCAAGCCATCTTTACAAAAAAAAAAGACGATTTATTGGATCATCTTGATAATGAATTCATATTCCTATGTTCCTAACATTTTTTCCAGATTTCTGACACTTTTTAGCAGTAGTCATCCATTACTGTCGTTGTAGTTGGAGGCACTCATATGGTCAGTGATGCTACAGTCATTGTTCACCAAATAGTTGTTCCATTAAATCTTGAATACAGAATCTCTGATTACCTGCTTCTGTTTCTTCTGCTACACTTGCTTCATTTTTGAATAAATTTGACCAAGTTTTTACACTGGAGGCAGATCATTAGTGGCATTTACTAATCAGTGGCTTCATTAATTAATTACTTAAATAATTAATTAGTATATACTCCCCAAAGAAAAGGAAAATACAAAAGTGGGCACATACTAACTTTCTCATAGTTTTTCTCATTCATGTTATTTTGGTTTTTTTAAATTAAATTTTCAATTATCTATGGTTCTGTATGATAGGTCCTTTTGTAGATGTTGCCATTTGCCCATTTTGAGAAAGACATATTTTTAAAAATATATGCTATATGTCTTGCCACAAATATTTTTCTAAAGATAATTTAGGCAGTTTCTGTTTGAGTGAATCAGTAACATTGAGTAAGTATCACCATTATGCTTTTTTTTAAAATACGTAGTAATCCTACTAATCCACTAATCATCTGCAAATAAAATAACTATGATATAAATAATTCAGATATTTTACTATGAATGATGTGGTTAAGATTTTTTAAAAATTTTAAACATATTACCATTTTAATTAGAAACAACTAGCCAGTTAAAATGCCGTTTAATTAGGATAAACAGAAATAATAAGCAATAAAGATTTGAGTCATGAGGGTATTCTGTAGTCACCTGTTATACTTACTAAACAGTGAACTTATCTAATTTGATAATGGTTTGTTTCATGAAAAGAATAATAAACAACTTGTTTACAAACATTGTGATGCAATAAAACCAAGTAGAACTACTAGAAAGTTAAAAAACAAACAAAAAAACTTTAAACAAATTATTTTGAATTTTGTACTTAATATTTTTCTTCTGTGTTGGTGTCTTATTTGGTTGTAGTTTTAATGTAATTTAAATAGATAAATAAACTTTGTAAATAAAGTTCTAATGTAAATAAATTTGTTTCTGTATTAATTCACCATGCCTCTTGAGAGCATTTGTTTCACATTACAGTGTATGAAAAACACTCGTATAACAGCAGAGAAAGTGTTCACTTCACATTCTTCATTTTATGGTCACCTTTTTTTTTTTTTTGAAAATCACTTGTATGTTTTTGTATCACTTTTTTATGATAATCTTGCTTTTATATTTTTTGTCACAATTGTAATTTTTGTATGTGTAAATCCTTGTAAGTAGCACATAACACTTTTTTTTTAGTGGCTTCATTACCTTCTCTCAAGAAATATATGTTTAAAGAGTATGTACTATACTTAGCAGTGTGCCAACTTTCTCAGGAACTAGTATCCTTTTTCCCTTGAAAAGCATTTTATATGTTAATACTATGAATAATCAGTATGTACTGTTTAAGTTGTGATTAGTGTTTTGTATGTTTATGAGACTTAGTATTCCATGTATGGTGATCTGTTATGAGGTGCTGTAGTGTTATAACTGTTTTTGTTACATAATAAGGATAAAGCATGACAAGTTTTACTGTTTGTAAGCTTGCTTCACTGGATTAGTCCAGTATTTTATGCTCCCATCCTATTACTTGGAATTGATCAGTGTTATAGAAACTGAAAGACTCAGTGACTATCTTTATATTCATGAGAGAGAAAGAAATTCCTGTGCTGGTTATGTGGCATTTTTCCATCATTGGCAATAGCTGCTTTTATTTAAGATAGTGTTATACTTCTTGTTTACATTTTAGATACAATAGTCTAATGGGATAGGGCTCTTACAACCCCATATTACTTAATTTTGTGGTTAAAATGTTCCTGTTTATTCTGATTCCTACCATTGCACTTTTTAACCTTTTTTTTGTTCTTCTTGCCCCTATCTTAGAGTCTTTGTTTTTATGGGATATCCAGTACTGGTCCTTGCCTATCAAAATTGTTACTTTCCTGACATACAGATGTGAGTAAACATTCAAGAAGAACAAGCTACTTCCTTGTTTTCCACATTAGAGTTATTAATGCTTTTTGATCCCTCACTTTATTATTATGAAAATAATCAGGAAGTAATATTTTCTCTTTGAAAAGTATTTAATTGAAATTTAAATTAAGGAGAAACTTATCTCTAGATATACCCATTTCCTTCATTTTTTCCCTGCAAAGTTGTCATGGTAAGAATGAGTAGGTAGATGAACATGAAAAATGCTTTAGTCAGCTGTACACTGGAATTTGAAAGTTTAGTATTAGTGAGAGTTGATGAACTATGAATAACTTCAAAATTTATACTTATAATTGTAATTTGACCAAGTTTTATAAAACCATGCACAGTGCTGTATTCCCATAATTTTTTTTTCCACAGTAGTCAGTTAGGCTCACTGACTGAAGGTTTAGAGAAAGCCAGAATTTGAAGTATAATGCTTTCTTCAATTTACATCTGTGATCATCAATAAAAAGATATTTGTCAAATTATCAGGGTTTAATACAGTGTATTTACATAAACACTAAAAATAAAAGGAAGGGCAAGTGTTATTGATGTGTATTGAAGTGATATTAGTAGAATCAAGACATTATTTGAAAGGCTCTTATTAGATTAGCATGTTTGCTTTGTAAGAAACTAAACTATAGAAGTGAAACCTCAAGTTAGAACAAAGTGAAAATGAAATCGAAATTAAGCTTTACTCTAAGAAGATAACATTTCTAAGTTTAAATCAGTATAAATTACTGTAACATAAGCTTACACTTACAGAAGTTACAAAAGCACTACAAGATATGTTGATTAACTAAAGAAAAAATGTTTAAAAGTGTAAAAGTTATGTATGTATTTTTGTTACACAAGTACACTTGGCATTAAGAATAAATACATAAGCAAAGCCTGGTGTTACTCAATAAATCTTTCCTGTATTTAAGATCTTTGTTCATTGAGAGCTAAGCTCTAGTGTGCAGCTTCCTGTGACTGTTCTTTGTCCTGTGCTATCATCCCAGCAAGAAAATCGATTTAATTTACAGTTAACAAACCCATATCTTCATGAATAATTATTAGAATATAAGTTAACAACTCTAAAGAACATTAATTTTGAAAAAGAAAATTGCATCTTAGCTAAAAGATTAGTTTGTAATACAAAAATTCTTGATAACAATATGAACAATATCAAGATAGGTTATTTAAGTATACAATGCTGCATTGTAAATTATATATATATATATATATATATAGCATAGAGTAGTCAAATAACATTAGTAGCAGTTCTTAATAACGTGAAATTACATAGGATATATTTCATGCAAATGTTTTGTGTTACACATGACATATGCTTATGAAAATGTTTCTGAGTAATGTTGTTAAAATAATGTATTACACTAAGATATAGTATTTTAAAAGGTCTTAAATTATTCCAATGTGTGAACATTGGTTCAGTACTGTTTAAACTATGGCACAAGGTTATAAAGATAATCATCATAAGTTCACTTTCAGTGAAGCTTAGATTTGTTTTACAGAAACTGTGTTTCTTATTGTGCATATGTATCTGTTTGGTAAGAACATTCATTGTTTTGTAAGTATATTGTTATTTCAGATTTTAATTCACTCTTATTAATATGGATTGCATTATATTACCATTAGGTTACCACAGTGGGAAAAACACCATAAGTATTACAACGTTCCAAGTGCTTGGCACCTATCAGGGAGCTTAGAAAACTTATCAAAGAAATCACAGACAGAATTAGAAAGGAGTAACACTACTATTCATCAAAGCTTTGAACACTTGGATGCAGTAAGCCCTACATTACCAAAAGAGAAAGGTGTTTCTAAAGCTCATTCCATTAAACTTTATCATACTTGACAATGCCTAGAACAGTTTTTGAAGAACTAACAGCATTAATATCAGACCTCAACTTGTAAGTCAAAGACTTATGTATGGAGGTTTTGTTCATCAGGTATATTCGAACATCCCTTAAGAATATGTGATATTATCATCATTCAGATTTGTTTAAGATATTCGTAAAAGCCAATATTGTAACAAACCTCTGCACAAAATTCTTTTGATTCACAGGCTGAAGCCTGAAATTAACGTAATTAGAAAAAAGTTTGGTTGAGACTATAAAATCCAATAATAGTTAATCTTTTATTTTGTGCCAAAGTAAAAATTACTTTTATGTTATTTTCTTAAACCTTACATTACGAATTATAACTGTAAAGATATCTTTAAACACAGAGTAACTTTTTTCTCTGAAAACTCATTCTGTCATTATTGTTAGTTGTGCCATACAAAATAATGAGCAAGTTAAACTAAGATGTGAGTCTGTCAGTTACTAGTGCATTTAGTCATTTAATCAGTTCAGGAGTTAAACTAATGCCTAATGTTAGTTATTACATAAAGTAATGAATTAAACTAAGATCAGATTCTGTCTGTTACTACTGTTTTTAGTTGTTCACCTAAGGTAATAAACTAATATCAGATCTATTAATTACTACTATTGTTAGTTCTGTCACATGAGATAATATACTAATACCAGATATGTTAATTACTACTATTGTTTGTTGTGCCCCATAAGGTAATGAGTTATACTAAGATCAGATTCAGACTACATTACTCACCTTTCCACAAAGCAAAAAGTTAACATCTCAGTGCTTATATCAGAAAGACTTTAGTGCAATGCCAAGTCTTTGAATGATTTCTCATCCCTACATGCTGTAATTTGAACTGTGCCAATCTATGATGAAATCACCATTAACCCATACCTCATAAGAGGATAACTTACTCTCTTTGAGTAGCACTCTCCTTGAACTGTAATCTGTAATGCATTTGGTTTAACAAAGGATCTGTTGCACTGTGCCTAACTTTTGAATTTAATTTTCAGTTAAAATCTTCTGAAAAGAAATTTTTTTTTTTTGTTATATTACATTGATGTGTGGTTTCTTTGGGATAAATATATCCCATTAACCTCAGGGTATGGTTTAGGCAGAAGCCAATAATCAGTTGTGGCTTTATTTAAAAAGAGAGAGAGAGAAGAAAAGTACATGAAAAAGAAATACTAATGACAATTCTTTCAATTAATTTATTTTCATGGATCTTATTGAATAATAATTATTGTATTAATGTTTCTGAAGGCTCCATAATACCAATCACTTTTTAATAGGAGTTGACTTATTCTACTTTAGTGGAAACTGGGTGTGCTCAACATTATCACCATTGTATCTTAATTGGTTGGCTCTATTCTGTTTTTTTCAAGTTGGGCCTGAAATCATGCCATGTTGATTCTGTAGCTTCTAATGAGCTGGCCTTCTATTTTGAAAAATCTGGCCAGTTCTTCCCACAGTGTGCTCTTGCTTCTGACTTTTATATCTTTGAGAAGGATAAGTTAACCCTACCTTTATCCTTTACTATTCTGATAACTTAGGTGTGTGACATTTTTTGTTAGATCCCATTTGTTTTTTTTAATTCAAAGACAATCTTTCACTATGACAAGAAATGCAGTTTAAGTAAAAATATATTCTAATGAGGGGTTGTATGGGTAGTAAAACTTTAATCAAAAATAAAGTATAGAACAATGTTTCGACTTTCTTAGGTTATCTTCAGGTTAAAAAGCCAATTTGAAATGGGCAACGGTCTTGTGTACATGTTTGTATGAACACAAAACTATATGTACAGGGCTGTTTACCAATCAGTTGTTTTACATTATTTCAGGTCAATTCAAAGAACAAAGAAATACATTTTTTTCACTCTGACAGTGGTCACAACCACCTTCTACACTAGAAATACAAATTCTAAGACCCCTATACATATTTGAAGTACATGTTTATAACCAATAGAAAGAGCTGAACTTAGAATACAGTCTCTTAATGGTTATTTTAAAATGGCATGCATTATTCATTAACAAGTGTATCGTGCTGCTCACGTATTGTTGGAGGTCCATCTTCAGTAGCATTTAGTATTTTATTTTCCATCATATAAATATTAGTTTGATATGCAAAACATTATTTAAATGGTTTAATAATTATTTTGATGTAGCCCAAACTTCACCTTAAACGATGAGGCTAACATTACTAAGCGAGAGCAAAAATATTTTATTGGAAGCTAAAATATCTCTGCTTGATGATACTGTTATATAACCCCTGAGCACCCACTTACTTAAATAAATCAAATGGTAAAAAATATGAAAGGAAAATAAAAATAAATTTATTTTACAGGTAAAGGCATGAAATTATGCATATGACCCAAAAAATATTTTAATATTATTCAACAAAAAGCTAAAAGGTAAAAATTGATAAGATATGAAACTTTGCTTAAAAAAATTGTTCATTTAAAGTGGTTCTAGAGGTTATGAAAATAAAATTTGAAAAATTTAAAATAAAAAACGAAGTATTTTTATACTTGAAAATCACCTTGTGCTTGAACTATTCAGACTGAATGCAGAAAAAAAAAGTGCAACAAATATTTTAGTAGAAAAAAAAAGTCAAAATTAAATATTGTATTTATCTGAAACTAAATACCTTCAGGAAATTGCATGTCAAATTCAAACAAATTTATCCACTAGTTTTGTTTTGGAAATAAATATTACAAGAGTTACATTTTCTCCTCATTGTGAGGACCCAGTAACTAAAGGGTTTTGTTCACAGTATGAGGGCAAACTCAACAAGAAAAGTCTTTCAGTATTTCAGAGGGAATTATATATTTCAAATTCATTTTAATTCTAAAAATGTAAAAATTTCACATATTATTGTGAAAGGAAAATGTATATTAAAAATGCAACTGCTTACTTCAGGATCAATTACCAACTCCTTGTATGGTCAGATTGTAGATTACTTTTTATGAAACTGCCTGCAGATAAAGTTCAAGGTTTATGAAAAAAAATTGTTATGATAAAGTTGCTGTAGTTTTATTCACTGTGAATCTGAAACTTTGTTTATCCAGTGTGGTTTATAAGAATGTGGGAGCTATAGTTATGGTTCCTAAAATATTGTATCATTATATTATCTCTGACAGAAAGAGTACATATGTTACGATAAATCAACATATTCCTATAAGAGTCAGATTTTAGTTGAAGAGTGCTAAAGAATTTTTTGACTACGTAAGTCTTAATTTTTTCAAACTTACCTGAAGAAAGAAAACCTCAGTTTTATAAAATGTATTAAAGATTTTAGATAGTTGAAAAATGTCAAACATTTAACTCTTTTGCAAATCATTTAGAAAATTCAGCACAGAAGAATGTAGATAAACTTTTGTTGAAAAAGAAGTAAAAAAAGTACTTTGTTGCTATTTGATCTTTGTAAAGTTTATTACTGTAAAATTTTAGTGATTGAAGAATTTGTTTTTATTATTATTTATATGACAGTAGGGAAATATAACTTTGTTAATGGGTGAAAACAGTTTGCATTCAAACCTTAGAAGTTATGGGGTGTTTAAAATTGGGTAAGCATGTACATGTAAATGCTTAACAAGGAAAATGAAACAGTGAATCAATATCAGGCACAGGAAGAAAATCAAGATTTTTTTGAAAGTTGTAACTGTTTTCTTGATTTGTTAACCCTATGTGCTCAGGTGTGGTCAGAATGCACATCATGACTCTCTACAGGGTTGTATTCCAAATTGAATTAAACTACTGTTATTCATATATATGAATAAATTTAGTATCAAAATAAAGTTTGTAAATTAAATTTTAATTTTACATAGGTTTTGATTTCTTAGTTTCAAATATAGACTTTTCATACCTCAAGTTTCACCTCTTTATATCATGTGATCCATTATGATATAAAGATCATAATACATGTAGGTACATGTCAAATTGCCCCCCTTTTTTATGCCATATAATCTTCTAAATTTGACATCAATCACTTGCAGAGCAATTATTATTAAGCCACAGTGTAGATTCCCCTTCAAGGTTATTCCTTTACTAAGAAATAACTAAGAGCTCTGCATATTTGCATGATTTTCAGCTCTAGTGTTGCTGTATTTGGTGACAAAATAAAAGTATTAATATAAGTAATTTGTAATTTCATAATCACTACTGGAAAAGAAAGAACTTTGTTACTCAGTTTTTTCATGTATTTTTAATTATTCTTTTAAAGTATAATTAATTTCGTGTAGAGAAATCTAATGTAGAATGTAAAATGCTACCAAGGAAACAGCTTTTAATATTAATTTAGGAGGTTCCAGAGGTTATTCAGATGAAATCTGAAAACTTTAAAATGAAAAGCATTTTTATTCTTATTGTGAAATTCACCTTTCATGCAGACTGTGATTTAATAAATTCTGAGATAGATCTTTGTTTAAGTAGAAATACGTAATCGAAAAATCTGTTTTTTTGTGCACAACATACTTTTCACATTTAATAAAATACTACTAACGTATTGAGCCTGTGTACATACAGTTAATTAACTCTACTTGTGTGGTAGTGACACTTTCATGCATGTCAGAATCTTTAGTGTTACATTCAACATTGAATTAGACAACTTTATTATCAATCTGTGATGATAAATTTGGCATTGAAATGAAGGTTCTAATAAAATTTTTATATTAGCTAAATTTTAATTTCTTAATTTCAAAAAGAAATGTTTTAAAATATCTCAATTTTTATGTTACAGTGTCATGTGACTCTGCTTCATTTTCTCCACATCAAAATTTTCTAACTTTAAAAATAGGCTGCTGCAGTTTCTAAATAATTAAAAACTTTGGGGATGGTTTATGAATCAGCTTTATGTGGCTGGTGGGGATGTTTTATAGCCAATAGAATTTAAGTTCTGTAGGTGAAACATACAACCTTCCTTTTGAATTTGGTGGGGTTAATATTCACTTGATGGAAATTACTTGTGTGATCATGGTACTATTGCTTCAAATAGGTAATGGAACTTGTGTAACCTACTTATCATTTACTTAGAAAGCTTGGGAATATTCTGTTTTATTAATTGATATTTTATTGTGTTCTAATATGGATATTTTGGAACCAAATGAATTATTTTTGAACATTTAGATTTACCTATTTCAACATGGCTTAAGAAATAATGCTCATAGACTTACATGTGAATGCAAACTAGTTTAAAAGCACATTAAGTACTCCAAGTGTTTGTGCTTATGTATATTTTTCATTTATTGTTATATATTTTTTGACATAAATTACTGAGTTGTAAACAGTTTTCAACTTCTTGATTTAGTTTCACAAAACTAGTAAATATTTGATATTTCCCAAATAATGCACATCTTGTGTTTCAATCTAACTTCATATTCTGTTTGTGTTACATTTGTAAAAAAGACAAATGGCTTCTGCTGTGATTTATTTTTTTGTTAGTGTGAGTATTGCTGATTTAGTGCATACAAAGTACTGCAATAAATCCATAACAGAAAAACAAAATGTGAAAAGTTTAACCCCCTTTCACTAGTGGTTTGATCAATGTGACTGACTTTTTTAACTGCAAAGTGATTATCATAATTTCTATACTATAATTTTTAATAGGTTTTGTGTATTTTCATGAAATGTGGAAAACTTTTGCATTAACATTACAAAACATTTGTTGGTGAATATATGGAGTCAGTTTTGACTACTCTTAGTGAAAAATGATTTTCATGTTAAGATTAAAAATACATTTTAATCAGGTAATTGTAAACTTTCATTTATGTAACCTCTAAAACTTCCTTAATAAACATCAAATGTTCTTTTTAGCAAAACTTTATATTTTATCTATTTTCTCTACTTTAACTCATTGCTCATTTGCTTGGTTTGACTGATCTGGTAATTACCATCAAAGCTTTCAAAATGAGGCAAAATTATCCCTTTTTTGTTGTTGTTTCTGGAATGACTGCAGCTTGTAACAAGATACTAAAATTATGTATCCCAACTAGCTTAATCCTCTTCTTATGACCAGGGAAAAATACATGTTTCAATGTTTTAGTAACTTTTAATTAAATTACTCAATAATCATTGTATATGAAGAAACATGGTAGCATAGTTAATAAATCAGGTTTTATATAAGTTTTAAGCTATAATTGTGTAAAAAAAAATTTGAAAAATTGTTGATTACCCTTAGTATGAGAACTGTTACATTTGTTCTGCAGGTCTTCCTTCTTCTCCAATTTATTTACCACCCCTCTGATAAATATAGAATATGACATAAATTGCTCTTTATAACATAGATATTAATCTGTAAAGCATACTTTTTACGGCTTTCAGTCTTGTGTGTTTACAAATTATAAATTAGAAAATCAAGTAAATTTGCTACACTCGCCTTCTCTCTTTCACAATGTATCACTAATTCTATGCGACATTTTTTACTATATTATATATAAGCAATAGAAAAACCAGAGTTTTAATCTATTAAATAACATATTACATTGTTTTCTGCACAGAGAATAGTCTAATTTATTTCTTCCAGTTTGAAACTTTTTTTCTCACAGGAATCACATCAGCAATCTTACTTAAGTAATTGATAGCTCTTAACACGTAGTTAAAAAGCCAAGAAAAATATGCCAATTACAGGACATTGTTTGTTTTGTCCATGTTTTTACTCGTGTCTTTAGGTGCAATCTTTAATTAAATAATCTAGTGTAGTAGTACAGTACACATAAGAGAAAAAAGTAGGCTTGATGCTCATTGACAGTTGACAGCAAAAAAATAAGTTCCAGATAAGTACTATATAACTTGTTTTCTTATCTGTATTCTTTATTTATTATTATAAAAATTACAAGAATATTGAAATTATAAACTTTTTCTCCAACCATAATATTCTTATTAGTGGTTGTAATACCTAGATTATATATACTAGCTTTACAAGCTATTGTGTATATTTAATGCAAAATAAGGAGGAAACTAGTATCCTTTTGTGGGTCAAATGTTACACTTTTATGTGATACTAAAATGTTCTCAAATACGCTGTGTATCCATAATTCAAGTCTTTCAAGGAAGAAAAATTTAAGAGACTTTAAACTTGTAGGAAGGTGAAATGTAGGTAAAAGGAAACAATTTAACAGAAATTAAACTCATAGTTAGGTGGCAAAGATTAATATTGTATGTTTTTTGTTTGTTTTTTTTCATTATCCAATTCATTGAGGGTTATTTTCTGGAGTATGTACATACTCTTGTATTCTCTTGTTATGGTAGCTGCTTTTTTTGGCCAGTAAGGCCTTAGTTTCTTCTTTTTGCTTGGATGGGTCTGTGAGAATGTTTTTCTTTACCTCCTTTGTGCTTTATTTTATTAACTACATATCATCTATGGTTGAAATGTGTATTATTTTCAATTTATGTTTACTGTTTTTGATATTCTTTTCCCTGGCTTTTAACTTGCTCATGCCATATTTATACCTTACATCATAGATATATCAATACCAGTAGAAATATTTTCTGTACTAATGTGGTTCTTCTATTTCTTTTATTTCACCTTTGTATTTTCATTTTTATTGGCTACTTTGCCTTTCAGTTTGGTAGCTCTGACTAAGATGTGTCACACTTAAGTGTTTGGTTTGTTATTTTCTTTTTCATGTATCTTTCAAAACCTTTTGTGTTTTTTCAGGTCATAGGCTCCTTGACAAGTGTTCAGACCACCAATTTTATTTCAACCAGAATATATTGATTATTCTTACCTTTCAGAAATCCTTACTGCAAATGAAAAATATTGTATGTATTCCCAGGTTATTGCCCTGTGTTTTTCACATGTTTTGTTAGTCATTCTGAGGTGGATAGGTTGCCTTTCTCATCCAGATAGTGAGTTATTGATTGGCTTGTAGGTGGCACTTGCATGGTTATTTTTTTGGAGATAATGTTCATCATTGGATCTTCATTGAGAGAGATGTCCTACCTTCTTATCACAATTATAAATTGGCTTAAGAAGCTTTTGTGTAAGGTTTATTTATATCTTATTATCTGATGCACATTTCTCTCTCCTTTTAACCTGTTATTCTATGAAGAAAGTCTGCATGTTATGTAGACGATACTTGATACTTTTATATGGATTTTGTTAGATGTGGACTCCAGGTTGTTCATTTACCTTTTTTAAGTCACATATATCATCTAATTAATATCCTTGTTTGCTGCATTGTTTTCATATATATGAAACGAATCCCATCCTTACAACTAAGTATTGTGTTAGTGGATACTTTTGCTTCACCATCACATAAGGATGACTTAATATGGCATTATGTACATTTTGAAATTTGAAGAACCCTTTACATGGCCACAATTTAAAATGACATTTTTTTCACTTTAAATTGGTTAACTTATAATTCACTCTTCATTTCATCATGACACTGACATGGATTATGTGATACTTTGAATGTCATTCATCATTTCTTTCCTGTATGAGGAGGCTTCTGTCTTTTGTTTATTTCAGGATTTGACATTTTTGTTATTGTTGATATTCTAACCATTATACAAATATAAGCAAGTCAATAAATCTTGATGTAGTGTTTGTGGAATTAAAATTAATTTTAAGTACATACCTTTAGTCAGTTTCATTTTCATTGAAATTAGGATGTCAGCTGGTATCATTCAGAACATGTGCTAATACAGGAGGCTTTTGTAAAGGATAAAAAATCCTGTAAAAAAGATTCTGAATGCAACAGTATTAAGCTTGAATAGAAGTGACAGGAGTTGAGCTTAGTATAGCAATATCTTTGAGAAAGCTGGTATACAAAAAGAAGTATATCTTTTAAAATTTTTAAATTTAATATATTGTTATGTTGGTGAATTTTATGTATGCATGTTTATTTAGAATGATTTTTATATATAATTCTAATCTGAGTCCTAATTTACCAACAGAGGTCATGAACTCAAGAGCTGAGACACCAGTTGAGCAGTTAGGTGTTAACAGTTATATGTCCATTTCACACTCAAAGAATTCAATTGCTCAACCGAGTAAGAATGTGTTATCATCTGATGAAACAAGTACAAGTTTATCTGAAAGAAAGTGTGTGAAAGCACCATGGAAAGAGTGTTTAAATAAACTTAATACACTTAATGATTATGGTGAAATGCCAACTTCTGCTAAGCAGAGCAGTTCAGGAGAGGAAAGGTATGATGAAGATTTTAGGAGAAAGAATGTTGAAGGAGGGGTAGGGTCTGAAAGAAAAAATATACAGAAAATTAACAGCTGCAAAGATCACACATCTTTAAGAAAGGAAGGTAAGAAAACTGTTTTACAAGCACATCAGCAATCAAGAACAAAGTCTTCTCTTCACAGTGCTCAACAACAGAAGTTAGTCTATCCAGTGAAGAGAAAAAGAGAAACTGCCAAAAAAGAGCTGGAGAAACTAAAACATTTAGTTGATCGACAGAAAAAGAGCTATTTACACAGACTTCAAAGAGAAGTAGAGCGACTAGAACGTTTAGAGAAATTATTCCAAGAAAGTAGCCCAACAGATGATGAGAAAACAAGTACTGTTTACACTAAAGTACAGGAGATTTCTGAAAACTGGTCATCTGCTAAAGGAACAACATCTTCTACAAATAGTAGTTTTTGTACTATAAAAACCAAAACTCTATCTAAGCATGCTGACCTATCCAGTCTGTATGACCACTATCCAGCACATAAGTTCAAAAGAAAAGTTTTACACTCAGCTGGTGTTCAGGAAACACAGAAATATAGAATGGATGAAAAAGGTGAACTGTCTAATTGTCAGAGCTCTAAGTTTACATATAGGAGAAATCACATTGAGAAAACATCTCCAGAACTTGTATCAGTTTGTGTTCAAACTCAAGTAGAACCCCAAGAGGGTATAAACAAATATGAACGCCAGTTTGTATCTACTGGACTTTTATCATCATTTGAAAGGAAGAAATTTGCAGGTCAAAAAGGGAAAATTTATAGAAACCAAAGACTTAATTCAGCAAAAAACACTTTAAGAAAAATGATTCCTCCTAGTGTATCATGGTTTGTGCCTGTAACAGTCAGTGTGAGAAGAAACAACCAGAGTGGAGCACTTCATAAACATTTTCAGGAAACTGGAAGAATTACTCTTCAGGTCAGTTAAGCCATGTTCTAAGTGTATATATAATGTATATACTATTACACAGTAACATATTAGTAGAAAGTTCTGTATAATAAAAAGTAAATACATATTTTTTGTTGCATGGAAATTCATACTGTTGAGTAGAAGTAATTTTAAATGCTAAATAATGAATAATGCCAAAACTTAAAAACAAAAAAATATAGTTTTTCAAAAGAAAAATTGTGATGAAACCTACATTCTCTCTTTTTAAGGAAAATCTGGATTAGATCAGTTAGAAGGTGATTGTTTTTGTTTTACTTTGATATTGTATCACAATTTTTTCAAATACAATTTAGCTGAATTGTGGCTAAACTGTCAATAACATATTTAAATGTTTGTTTAAACCAGTTAGAAAAAATTATTTTTTCTCTTCTAATAATTGTATAGAATTTTTTAACACTACACTATTTCAAACACTAAAGGAACATTAATGTAGCAAAAGTATTCTCTTTATGAACAAATTAATTAGTTGTACATACTTTATGTTTTGTATGTGCTTACTTTGTATGCTTTTAGCCAGAACTTTAATTGGCTGAAGTTAGTTTTAGTTTGCACAAAGTGTTACTGATGTTTTTAATACATTCTGAATTTTTACCTTCAACTTCTTCAGTGAAATTGGTTGAAAAGAAATATCTCAAGGTGCATAAAGATAGCTATAACATCTGACTTTGTAATGTTTCTTTGTAACCATGATTCTGGAGACAATGTATTGATAATAAATTCATGTTTAAAATTATAACCATTATTTAAGAGTGTCTTCTTTCTAGATACTAAATTATTTTATTGCAGTACATATTCCTAATTTTTGCAAAATGATCCTCAGAAGCATGTCTTTAGAATTAAAAGATTGCTGATTTGACTAAGAAAACTAGTTTACATTTTAGCTAAAATGTTACCATAGTCAAAGCTCCAGTTTAAACTCCTTGCATAAGATGAATTTCAAGTGATATCAAATACAAAACAATCTGTCCATTGTATTCTCAGTGACAATAACTATATTACTAGCTGATCATTTTATTACATTCAAGAGTTTTTATAGTTGGTTGCTAATGCGTAATGACTGGTATAAATTTTGTAGCACAACATTATAGTCATTACTCTTTACACCTGACTTGGAGTTGTTGGTCTGTTCATGTGTATGTATGTGTATGTGAAATTGTAAAACTGGTAGGATTATGATTAAAATTTCTAAAAAACAAGTGTGAACCATAGATAGATAACACGAGTAAGGAACAGATGACTATGAGTAGATTGTGAGAGCAAAAATGAAGGAAAACAGAAAATAGCAGTAAGCTGAAAAAAAAAGATTCAAGTGATAGAGGTGCATCAAGGTAGCCCAAGGTACAATGAAAAATAACTGGAGAAAAAAGAAAGCAATACCTATGGATTCAAACAAAGAAGGAAAAAGATAGGATTACCTGATCCTTGACAGAAAGAAAGAACCAGAAGCATTGTGAGTAAGCATGTAAATAATTAGCCAAATCTGTCATAAGATGTGGCAGTCTCAACTGAAGCTACAGAAGCATGAGGTTTGGAATCTTGGTTGTAAGATCTTATTGGAACAAACTACGTTATGCACAATGACAGTATTATTATTGGCCATTGGAGTATCTACAGTTGCTATTACATTTTGATGACTTCTTTTAGAGAGCATCAGAAACTTTGAAATGTGAATTTAGAAGCCCAATGATCAACAAAACTATAATTTATATTTAATAAACATACACATTTTATTAATTTTATTTTTCTATCAATAAAACTTGGTCTCTCACATCAGTGTTGAACCTGTATATTGAGTTAACCATTTCACAATGGGCTCTGTATGCACGAGTTTGTCTACACATTTGCACACATTAAGTATTTGTTCTATAATTTTTTATACAATTTTGTGTGTATCTTTACAAAATTTGATAGACTTTTAGTAAAAATTACAATTTTTTTGTGCACAAAAAATTAGATTTTGTAATGAAATATTTTTACTAAAGATATGTTTGTGAAAGTATTGAGACTGTTTCATTAATAGTCTGAATGCAAGGTTTCTTTTTGTGATTAAAAAAAACAACTGTTCTTTGTTTCAAAAATCTTGAATATTATTTGCATAATTTCTAAAGTGTCCTAAATACATTTCAGGTATCTGTTTTCAGTAAGATTTTTTTATTTTCTGTACCTAACTATGTGGGGTCTGTCCTTTGATTAACACTGTAACCATCATAAAAAAAATTAGAAAATAAATATAAATTTTTTTTGTGCTAAAATGATTGTAGTGTAACACAAAAATACAAATGTTTTGTCTAAGTAGCTTAAGCCTCATAACACTATATATTTACATATATATTCATTATTTCTTATTTTATTGAACTTCCAGTCATGCATAGCTAACATTACATAACTTGCAATAAGATGGTGTTAATTATTCAGTAATATAAAACTGACCTTTAGTCTTTCCTGTCTTGGTTGTGTTTTAATGGACTACTATTTTATAATAGTCACATTTCAATTATTACACATTACATATTACTATTTAGAAATACATTATTAAAACTTATTTTTCTTATAATACAGAACAATGAATGAAAAGTTAAAACAAACAATTATCTCTTCTCGCTACAACCTTTGAACTCGGTTGCTGCTGGACATAGATTGTTAAGTTTTTTAAAATTTCACATATGGAGGATATAAAAGAAAATTTATTTTTGTGTGTGGGTGGTATATATACATTTGAATAACCAAAAAATAATAAATATATAAGTATTATTACTACTTTGTAGACAGTTCCATCCCTCAATTGGGCAAGGTATATATATATATATATATATATATATATATATATATGTGTGTGTGTGTGTATGTATGTATGTATGTAAGTGAATGAGTGCAAGTTAAGTTCAGTCAGAAAAAAGTTAGTGTGTGAATGATTAGCTTTAATGGGTGATTTCTGTAGTGTTTTTCACAGCTGTATTCAAATAACAGAGATAGGAAAAATAATTGTCTTGTTAGTTGGGTTCTAAGGTAAGTGAATCAGCCTGTATGGATTTTGATGAAAGAAAGAGAATTATTTAAAGCCCTGGATACAACTGTGGTAACCAACATAAGAAGTGACAGAAGTCAGAAAGCACTAAATTGGTGAAAGGGAAGTTAGTCTGCATGATTGTTAGTATAACTGTAATGGGCAATATTTTAAAGTGAGTTTCACAGGCTAACAGAAATAAGGAAAATAATTTGTCTTGTCAAAGGGAGTTCTAAAGTAGTTGAACCTGTCTCTGTGGACTTTAACAAAGAGAAGACAATTATATAAAATGCAAGGTTTCAACTGTTGTAAACCATGAGGTAACATAAGTGAATTTTTTTGCAGATTGTAAAATAAGAAACAAAGTTGAGAAAAAGAACTGAACTTGTGACTGTCTTTTGTTTTTTAAAAGTAAATGTATTTTTTCAGTTTGTTTACCCTTTTGAAGTGTATGATTTTACTCAACTAATTAACTTTTCTGGTAAGAAGCTTTCCATGCCACGTAAGGCATTATTTTCAAGAATTCTAACAATATGAAGTTAAATGTGTCCAATCCCTCACCTCATGACCTTCCTCATATTATCCTGTATCACTATGTTTAGTTTGGTGCTGATTGATCAAGAAATGTGGAAACATATAAAGAACAGTTACACACGTGCACATTGACATTTGTTTTTATATATTGCTACACTGTATTTCACTCTACCTTGTACACATTTTATAAGCTGTTTGGTTTTTAGATTAAGTGGTTTGTAGTTTTTAGAGCTGTTAATGGTCATCTTGTAAGTACATCAGTGTTTTACTGCACAGGGTAATTAGTACATTAAATATTTCTACAAAGCAATCAGTAGGCTCTTTTTACACACAGTTCTCAGTTACCAATACAGATATATTGGATATGACAGCAGCATTATCTTTTATACACTTATGTTCTATATTACTTAGCAATTTCTCATGTTTACAAAGAGTATCTTTTATGCAAATAGACAACTACTTAGTTGTGGAGCTTACAAGTAAGTAATCATCCCCCATAGTCAGAACAAACCCTGAATTAAAAGTAGCCTTTTTGTAAAGTATTGTAATTCTTGTCCTACATCAACTTTATAATGTTATAAATAAAATTACTACTGAATTAATTTTGTTTCATAAAAAAATTATACACAAGTTTTAACTAAGAAAATGTTATATATTTTAGGAAGAAAATTATGAAAATGAGCATATAATTCTGAAAATGTTGTATTATATACAACAATTTTAAAATCATGTTTATATTTAGCTCTAAAACTTTATATTTGATGTTTGTTATTTCAAGTGTTCATTAAAGTTATGTTATGATTGAAATTTGGTAAATACATTGTCCATAAACTCTATATTGAAATGGTTTATGACACATCTTCTCATCTATTCTTTATCATGATAGCTCGAGGACGTATAAGCAATAACAAGTGCAAGTCTTGATCCAATATTAACTTTATTAACCTGATCATAAGTCAAAAGTTCAAAATAAATGCAGTTTAACTATCGAAGGCATCAGCATAGAAAGAAAAAAATGTTTCAATGACCAGTCTGTTTATCATAAATGAAGATGAAGATATACATGTTTTTATTCCTTCCACACATAAATCTCACAAAAAGATGTTAAATCTGATAGTGTATCTCTACTAGTGAGTTTTATTTTCTCAAATACCACTTTTATTAAGATGCAATTTAGCCTTCCTGCAATGTAGTTTGTGTCCTAGTTGTGTGATCGTTTTTTTTTTCTTTTATAAATAGTTAAAATATAAAACATAAGCTGTATTAAATTTATTGAAATTTATTTTTGAATGTGTGAGGTATAGAATACACATTGCACAGTCTGCATGTGCACTACTGTCTCAGTTGGTGTAATGGTATTCTTGTAGCCACTGTAGCAAAGGATCAATGATAATAGCCTCTGAAATACATAAGATTACACTAAATTTTAGGTTACTAATAGTTTTTGGTAAACAAATGTATATATTAAAAAGTATTAGTGGTTAATTTTTAATCTTATAATGTTAATTTTTTACTTAAAACTCATTTATATTGTGAAATAACTATTCAAACAACATGAGTGAGCTTCTCTTTCTGAATGTTATTAATATTTAGACTTGGTAATAAGAGTCATAACAATAACATAAGTCTTCATCACAGTTTGTCACATGAATTTTAATAACATATGACAAGAATAGCCTTTCCACTGATGTATAGAATAAAATGAAAAAAATTATTTTTGCTATTTGTCCATACGTTTTTTACCAAACTTTGCAATTAATTTGTTACATATTTAGTTTTTGTTTGTGGAGATTATGAAGTATTAACTTAATATATTATTATTTTGCCTGAGGTATGTGGGTTTTTTTTGTTCTTTGCATGTTCATAACTAAGAAAGCCTCCAGGTTGAAGATACTTTCCCAATATTCATGACACCCCACATAGTTCTTATGTTGAAATTAAGTTCTTTGTCTCCATTTGGTAGCTTTCTTGTTATTTGCTTTGTAAAAGAATGGTTATTACACTAAAAGATCAAATAATTCTAAAGTTTCCCATGTTTTTTTCTAATTTAAGTATCAAGTAACCCCTCATTTTTCTGATGTTCTAGGGTCATTCTTTATTATTTAAGTATCCTATTAAGACAAGTCTTCAACAAATTGGGTATTTCAAATTCTCACACCTTTCCAAGTATTGAAAATTAGCTCCACAGCAAGTTTGTTTAGTTTTTAGGGAATGAATTAGGTGTAGCATTTAACATGTATTTGATTACAGTCAATATTATTTTGTATAGTTTTGGGCAAAACTAAAATCTAAAAGCAAATTAATTATTTGAATAATTATAAGACTGTAATAATAATATTCAGTATTTTTTATGTATTACATAAAAATCAAATGTACTTTTCTCAAAAGTTTGCATTATATGATTTATAGTTTCTTTTTACCATAAAAATTGTTTGTATGTTTTAAGTTATATGATGTTTCACAGTAATTAGAGCTTTTTTTACTTTATTTGAATGCCATTTATGAGCACTTTAAATGACATGCATGCATTTCAAACTTTAATTTAATTGATATGTCTTTGTTCCATATTTATAACTTAAGGAAAATAATCCAAATGCTAGCAGCCTAATTGTAATATCTGACTAGTATACCCAACAAAATGACAGTCAAAACATACATAAAAGATATTTACCTTTTGAAATATTTTAATAGTGTCCATGGTTTTTGAGTTTAGTTAATATAACTAGTAATTCCATTAAAAAAACTAGTATAATTTCAGTACTGCAACCTCAATATAGTTTTGCAGTAACTCATAACATGTCTTCAGCAGTAACTCATAACACGTCTTCATTGTATCTTACAAATATTATATAGTTTTATCCAGAGAAGAAACTGAGATAGGAATTACTAGACAGGTTTTGAAATACACATACATTGAACAAAACCAGTGTGACATAAACTTGGGGTGATAGCTGTTGTGATAGCTTGGTGTGATAGCTTAATAAGATAAAAGTAACATAAATTTGGTGTCATACCTGTTGATGTTACTTTAACCAGATAAAAGTAATGTGAACTTGATAGGTATAACAATTAGCTTAGCCAGACAGAAATAACATTAACATGATAGCTATTGTATTTAGCTTAACCTGAAAAATGTAACATGAACTTGTTATGATAACTGCTGCAGTTACCCAAACTAGAGAAATGTAACATGAACTTGTTATGATAGCTCCTGCAATTACCATAAAGAAACAAACTTAACTTAGACATGACATGATAGCTACTGCAATTACCATAAAGAAACAAAGCTAACTTAGAAATGACATGATAGCTGCTACAATTACCATAAAGAAACAAAGCTAACTTATACATGACATGATAGCTGCTACAGCTACCTTAACTAGAGAAATCTGATATGAACTTGATGTGATGGTTTTTGTAGTCATCTTTCATTAAAAATTTAACAGTTATTTAATATGATAGCTGTTGCAGTTAGCTTAACAAGAACTTGATATAATAACTATTGCAATTAGCTTAACCAAACAAATATAACAGAAACTTAATATGAGAGCTATTGTAGTTAGCTTAACTTAAAAAATATATGAACTTGATGTGATAGCTATTTGAAACTTCAGATCCATAAAAAATATGTTAACTCTAACCTTTCACAGATTAACAACATAACAAAGCAAATTTGTTTCATTCTATTTTTTGCCAGAAATTACTAGCCTATTTAATAATTTTAATGATTTAATAACTATTCATAACTTCACATAAAATCAGTACTACACTACCTAATCCAAAATAATTCCTACTATAGAACAAAAATAAGGATATACAGTATCATGTGTAAATGTGGAAAGAAATACGTAGGACAAATGTCACATTCCTTAGAAATAAGGTTGCAAAGAATGCCAAAGTAACATGCATATAGGTGAATTACAAATATCTACCTCAATGCATTGTTAATATAAAACAGGTCACAAAATACTTTGGGATGAAATTCTTTTCCTACACTGACCCCAAAAAAACATTGACACTGTTAGAAGCTACAGGAATTATCAAAGCAAACTATCACTTGCTTAACCTTGATAATAACCTTGGCAACATCAGCTATATTTGACAAGATCTATTCAGCATTTATTTGCAATGGCCATGTGGGCAGCCTGTGGACTTAGTTGTTGGGTTTGACTTTAGACTCATTTCAAAGTAACTTATTTAGTTTTGGTTTGTGCTGTTGTGAGTGGGCCACACAGACCAACAAAGTGAAGAGGTTTAGGTGAGGAATAAAGAAATTACATAGAAACAACCAACTACAAATCAGATAAACTGTTGAATGGTTCATTTGTGTTAAAACTCTCACAGGTGTCTTTTGAAAAACTGCTTCCTGTTAATTGAGTTATTCATTTCAGAAGTCTGGATGTATGCTAATAAGTTCTGCTGTTACATTCAATAACATAGATATATTAGTGAAGTTATTAATTACCACAAATTCCCCCTGTTATAATGTGTATAACTGCATTAACAAGTCTTCTGAGATATCTTTCAGTAGTTCTGCTATAACCTCTATTAAATCTATTTCTTTAGTGCAATTAATGTTTGTCATTTTTCTTTCATGATACATTATACAGTATTAAATCTTGAGTGAAACACTGTTAGAGTAGATAAAAAAATAACATATATACGAGGTTACTTACAAATTTTTTGTATATTCTGGAATATTGCTGTCTTCCTTTCAGTTTATAAGGAATAGAAGTCAGAAACACTGAGTTATTTATTTACTCAATTTTTTAGTGTTTCTCTGATTATTCAAGAAGTTTAGCAAATATGTTGGTACAAGTGGAATCTTCCAGCAAGGAGTGAACAATTCCATCAGACTGTAACCAAGATCCACTTTGTTTGTTTTGAATTTTGCACAAAGCTACTCGAGGGCTATCTGTGCTAGCCGTCCCTAATTTAGCAGTGTAAGACTAGAGGAAAGGCAGCTAGTCATCACCACCCACTGCCAACTCTTGGGCTACTCTTTTACCAACAAATAGTGGGATTGACCGTCACATTATAACACCCCCATGGCCGAAAGAGCGAGCATGTTTGGCGCGACGGGATGCGAACCCGCGACCCTCAGATTACGAGTCGCACGCCTTAACACGCTTGGCTATGCCAGGCCTTCACTTTGTTATTGGTCCTTATGGAACTTATTTCTGTCTCTTATCTAATATCGTTTGTAAAATCGCCCAAGACAATGAACTTGCGGTATATAGAGACAAACTGGGTGACCTTGGACTTTTCACTAGCACAGTTTCACTGTTGTCTTTCATCACAGTTCTATTAACTGCTTTATGTGTGTGGCATGGGTTAATTTCATTGCCCATTTTGAAGTTTCACAGCTGTGAACTGTGACTTCTTGCCCTAATGTTATAACTGGAATGTTGCTTTTTGTTTACATCCACTATGACCTCAACCCTGTATCTTTCTTACCTTGTAGATTATGCATTAAGAAGTTTGGTCTTTTGCTTCCATCAATGCTCACATTATCTTCAGTTACACCAAACTTTCCAGCAATGGTAGAGTTTGTTGTTTTTTTCTGCCTCAAGCAACACCATAATTTAATTCTTTGTTAATTTGACACTTTATTATTCCCTGTCTTTCAGTGTGGTCACTGATTCTTACATAAGAGTCAATCACTAAAATAAGACTCATAATCAAAACAGTAATGCATCTCAAAATAAACATTATAACAGAACAGCAAATTATTTAATTAATGGATTAATTGCAAGAATTACCAATTACCTTGAGCCAAACATCTTGTACTTGTGTATAGATGGATCCTACCTAAATACTCAGAATGCAATAGGCTAAAATAGGGTAAGGGGGCCTCTAGTCAGTCATAATTATAAAGGTAACTGAATTTTACAGCTTAATTATTAATGAAAAACATTACCTTATAATTATGCCAATATGATATGTATGAACAAAATTTTCTACCACAATTCTTTGTTTTTTTATTTACCTGATCATGCCAGTATTAAAGCAAATTTTAGATTCATTTATTCAGCATTGTGGTATAATAATGAAGAAAGTTATAAATATAAAGCCTGTCTGTGCCAGAAGGGAAAGATAAAATTGTGGATAGGATCTTGAAATAGTGCAATACATTTTTTAGTAAACATTTTTTTTTTATCCAGGATGCATTCAACAAGCATTGTTCTCATGTCATTAAAAATTCACAAGAGAGACTTCAGCACGTAAGAAGCTTAGCTGAATTTCGAAAACATCACTCAGCAAAATATGTGAAAAATGGTCTTATCTGTCACAAACAAAGGAGTCATAGGATCGGCAAGACATATAAAGGTGATGTGTTTCATTCTGAAATAAAAATTAAGGCAAGAATTGGGAATGGATAGTTTAATATTTTTACATGGAATTAAGAAAAATTGAATTTCATAGGCTTGCACATTTTTAAATCTGAACACCTGCCACATGAGCCAACCCAGCACTTTTTGATATTTAACCTGAAATGGACAACGGGGAGGTCTTTCTAAAAATTGGTGGTTTATGACTATTTCTATAGTCCTTGGTGAATGAAACTCGAAACCACTTCTAAAATGGGAAAAAAAAAAAAACTAAATGTTAATGGAAATACAACGTGATTATATTTATGTAATGGTACTATATAAATGTTTGGTTATACTACACTGAGACTTTGAGAATTTCTGGGAAATCTTCTTGTAGTGCATCTTGCATCTGCTTTTACTTCAGCACTGCATATTTGGGCTTTATTGTGCTGTTAGTTTCACAAAATGTTGAAACCAATAATTTCTTATTAATTGTTACTTCATCCAACCTGGAACCATGGTTTAGCTTAACACTTACTGTATGTGCACCATTTTCTTAGCATTTCAAAGTTTTAGTGAATTATCTTCAAAATTTAATTAAACTACTTTTTTATGGTATACAAATAAACTTGGTATACAAATGTAGCTAATAATCTAAATTTTAATATTATATAAGTTATACTTTTTAATTTCATAAGGCAGTATTAAAAACAATCCTGAATTTCCCCTAGTATGAGAATTGTGACATTACTTTCCAGGTTTTCCCCTCTTTGATTTTTTTTTTTTTTTTTAGTGATAATGCGTTATTAAAAATTCTAATTTTTTTTGTCTCAAAATCAGTTTTAATGTATTACTGAAAGCTTGCAAAATTTCATGAAATAAACAAAACATATCAAAGTTATAGTATGGAAATTTTAATATCAGCTTAGGGTCACATATTTGGATGAACCCATAGTGAAAGAGTTAATCATTACACTTAAGTCTTCACATTCACAACCACATACAAAACATTTCATGCATGCTTCATTTGCTACATCATTTCACTTTGCTTTCACAAGTTAACTAGTCCATGTTGGCTCTCATAGTCATGTGTCTGGTCCAGTGACACAGACCTCGAAAATAGTGCCAAACATCATCATCTTGTCTAATTGAAACAACTCAAACCTTTCCAGAATGACTGTTTTTCTGTTGTTGTTTTTAATCCACATCAAGGTACTAGGTTGGCTATGTAGCAGGTATTAATATATAATAGTATAACTACACTAGTTTGTTATAGCTTAAAAAAACAATCTGAAACAAAAATAAATTAAACAAAAAATGTTGCACTAATTGAAAAGATCCCAGGATAGAAGCTGTAATGTGGGATTATAAAATGTATCCTAGGTTTTGGAGGTGACTGAAGAAGTAGGACCCACATTACACTGGGGATACATTGTCTATCGGTCTTAACCTCTATTTGCCAGTCTCTCATAAGAAATATAAGAGTAGTAATATAGATACAGAAATAGAAATTAGAAAAGCAAGATGTAGGTGCTCAAGCATAGATAATAGACTTTATCAGTTTGAAATGGTGCCTTTTGGTCTTAAAACTACACCTGCAACCTTCCAAAGACTTGTATGACTAAGGCTTTAGCAGTAGCAGTTACATGTTTCAAGATGTATATTGATAAGAAAAAGTGAACATTTTCAGTTTTGAAAAATATTAACTTTTATAAGAGCCAATTTCAAAGAGTTATGATAACATTGTTTACACTAAAATTATATATATTTTTTTTAAATTACTAATAGTTATGAATCATGGGTAATCCATTTGGAACTATGTTACTTCAGTGAAATTGTATGTTACCATTGTTTGGTTTTTGAGTTATCATGTCATAAAAATAAAGCAGAAATAAGAAAAAGAACTACAAACTTTTGGCTGTGATATTTGTAGACATTCCAAGAACTTGTGATTTAGTCATTGCATATAGATATTGCTATAAAATGAAACACTGATCTTTAAAATATCATTTTGATGAACAATTCAAGTGAGGCCTACATAGGCCTCCCAGGTAAGAAAGTTAATATCATATTAGAAAAATGTAATGGTTAAAAATGTGTAAAGATGCACTATTTGTTTTTATTGTATGGGTTGTAGGGAAATGGTGCTAATAGATAAATGAGCCCAACAATTAATCATTTAACAAATGCCTTAATTGCCCAGCTCTAATCTTAGCACAGTTAGTTTTTGATGCTAATTATCATAATCCAAGATGTGTTAATTAAGTGCACACTGATTTATACCCTGTACTGTTGGTACAGTTAGAATTTAGAACTCCTTAGGCACCCCTCAGTTATTTGAGTATGCATATGCACCTAAGATTTCTCAAGTTCTGTTTTGTAAGCCACTGCTTCCAAGGAATAAGTAATATTAAATGCTACTCCCTTTTTGAAATTGACTGTATTTGTATAATGTTTGGCATTTTTTGATTACCATGGGTGGGAAACTATTTTTCTATTCAGATTTTAAGTACCCCTGTGGTATTTTCAGGTTAAGACAGATCTTCTGAAAAGTATTAAGTACTCAGACCTACTAATAGTGGCAGTTTTGTTCAGGAAATAAGATTAATTTTGATTCTGATAACTTCTTTTTGTACCATATTGACAAATTTATAAAAATGAAGATAGTATTTCTTTATAAAACACTAAAAGAAAGCAAAACATACTTGCAGACATGAAAATACACTTGCTTGTCATAGTGAATGTTTAGCTACATGAGATTTGACGTCATTTGAATTAAACATGATAACTTTTAAGTTTTGTTTGTCAGTCTACTAATAGAACTGAATTAAGAAAATGCATTTAAGTCCAAGTTCCATGGATAATATTTTTTTTCTTTGCGTAGTCAACAGTGTCATCTCATGACCTTAGTTCTCTCACAACATTGGTCAGCCATTCCATTTAGGTAACTAACTCAGTCAGCAAAGGATATTAAATATTATTGCAGTATCCTCTTGGGCAGAATAGATATTACCTACCATAGAGAATAAAGCAACTAGAGCATACACATTAAATAAAAAAATTCCATCATCACTAAATCAGAAAACATATGATTTATATCTATTTCACACCATTTCCACTTGAATGCTTGGGTCTGGCACTATTCTTCACCTCTTGTTGTTTCATAAATTGAAAGACAGTCTTTAGCAAAAAATACTTTATTTACTATAAACATATTTTTTGTGAGGAAACAGTAATATTATAAACATTGCTACATGCAAGTTACAGAAGTGGATGTTGGTTCAGTCCACAAACGCCATACACCTGGTGTTCAAACTTGTTTTGTTTTTAACAAACATCATATATTTTCATATTAATAATATTTGATGACCTTCAATTGTATTTTCAGTAATCAGAGTCAAGATGACTATTCAGTTTGAACCTATGTGTTGCTTTTTGTTAACAAACATGAGCAAGCTATAAGCTGTTGATGCAAGTCAAAATTTCAAAGATCAGTAGTTATGCTTGATTAAACTGTTGATATCTTTTAATGCCTCTCTATTAACTTTGTGAGGTAGGTGTAATTTGTTGATTTTAGTTAGTACCCAAAATTCAACAGTCAAGTCCTGTTTAGTGGCTCTAAGTAGAAAGAAGAAAGCCAATGCTTGAAAAAAAATAATTTCTATTAGGAAGTAAAGGTTACTACACCAAAATGTTGATAATTTTATTTCTTTGAATGAAAAATATGATTAATTTTTATTTTCAGATTTTATAAGTTGTTGAATTTTTGTTTTTATTTGGTAAACTAGTAATATCAAAATGTCTTCACTGAATTGTATTTTTAACAAATTTACATGTGATGCTGTTTTGCTTGCTTTTTGTAGATGTGTTGGTAGTTCTCTAATATTCATATGTAGTGAATGCCAGTTATAGATCTATTGTTAAGCATTCTGACCAGGAGTGTTTTGTATATTTAATCTCTGTAGTGCACATCAGTATATAAAAGATAGTACTAGAGATAAATTATTTTAAAACACCCAAGTTTCTATTATAATTTTACTAATATGTAAGTAAGCATTTTTTATTTTACAGATAATCATCAGCAAAAGAGAAAAATCTTCTCTCATTGGGAGATGAGGCAACAGACAGAAAAGTAAGTGATATAATTCCCTATTTTTATTTGTTTTTTACATGCTGATCATAGCTCATGAATTGTTGTGTGTATTTTTAATATATAATTGATAACATACCAACTTCAATCTTATTACAGGTTTTTCTATACTGTTGCCTTTTCAGGGCTGATCAAAGATGATTCTTAGATACAAACATACCATATTTACATATATAATAATAAAAAGTTTATTTTTAAGACACTCATGACTATCTTATCCAATTGTTGCTATTTTTATTATTTTTAAATATAGTCAGTATTGGAAAACTTCATTACAGATTGTACATTATTTTATAATTTTTTTAATTTACTGCAAACTTTTAGATATCTTTAGTTTGGAGATTTTTTTTCAGCTGTTGCTACTGTTAGAGGAATATTAAAAAATGTTCTAAGAATGGCCCAAACAATCAGATACAAGTATTTTAATTCATGATTCTGAATGTGCTGAATACATTCAGTAGTGCACATAAACATATTTTTCATGTTTTAATAAATAAAATAAATAAAAATAAAACAATGCCTGGGTTTTTATGCTCTTTGAGCAACAAAATTTTCAGACTCTTCAGTTAATCACACATTTTAATGACATTTATATTTGATTTATATTAGGATGTTGTTCAACTGTCTACAGCTACTGAATAGCACAATATCACTTTCAAAGTTGTTCAAAATTGTACAAAAATTTCCAAGTTTTAGAATGATTTTGAAGCATTTTGGATTTTTCATTTAAAGATGCTAATGGCATATATACAAGTATGGTAGAACAGAATTAACCCTATTGCAGTGGTCATATGTCTAAAGCCATATCATCGTGATGGTTGACTTGCATTCAAAATGTTATTGAAGTACTATTTTATGAACATATGTTAAGTTTGGTATCAAACTGTATATTATAATTCAAACGATAATACTATATGTGAGTTAATTTCGTAATTTAAAAGTAAATGTTAAAAGAACACACCTAAATATCGATTTTTTGTGAGTCACATGATATGTTGAATGCAGCACTGTTTCAGATTAGATGTTTGTGATATCAAAATACTAGGTCTATAGCTTTGTATGCATTAGGAATTCAAATTACCAATATTGACAAGCTAGAATATAAAATAACATCGTATCTTTTCATTTTGCTAAGATATGACTTGTATACTGAATCACAGTGATGATTCACCACTGGTGAATTAACATTATTCAACTCTTTCCATTTTTGAAAATGGTCCCTTATACACACTTACTCTAATAATTGACATGTGAATAACTAATTGGCAGCTTAGAATGTCTCCCTAGTGATTTTCTCAGTCATTTTAATCTGTTAGGGGGCTTACTAATTTTTTTCAAACTAAGATTTCAAAGAGGTAGGTTGTGTCATTAATCTGCTTGAAATTTCTTCTTTTTTTTTTTTAAAGACTTAAATACAGCTTAGTTACTTACTAAGTTTGATGAATTATAGTGAAAGTGTATGGTATCAGTAGAGTAATTTATGATTTTTTTGGTTATTCAATTGTAATATAAAAATGTGCTGTTTCATGTTTTCCATGTGCAAAATTTTAAAAAGCTTAGTGACTTGCATCAACCAAAAATTAGTTCAAAGGTTGAAGCTAGAAGAGATAATTGTTTGCTTTACTTCTTTATTTATTTTTCTACAGGGTGTTCGGAAAGTCACTGTGCACTTATATATTTATTAACAGACGTGTTTCAATATAGAATACAGGAGGTAAATATGAATGACAATTATAAACAATGTTGGAAGTGACCCCCCTTAGCATACAGGCCTGGATTCTTCTTATTTTGTTTCTAAACACTGCTATCAGTTGCTGGCTTGAAATAGACTGAATAAAATATGATTACAAAACTGCACAGTGACATTCCAAACACCTTGTATATTTTAAGAAGAATAAGTTGAGTAACTTATTCCTCTAAATAGTAATAATCTGTATATAATAATTGAAATGTGATTGTATTTTACCAAATATCAGTCCACTAAAGAACAGCCAAGACATGTCACTTTGTAAAGACTAAAGGTCAGTTTTATATTATTGGCTATAATAACCTGAGTGTACGTGTCCTGTGTCAATGCAAGTTCTGTCATGTTAGGCAGGCATGACTGAAAGATCAGTATAATAAATACATATAAATGTATAATGTTATGAGCTTTAAGCTGTTTAATTTAAACATTTGTGTTCTTCAGTAGTCATTCTAGAACAAAAAAAAGCTTAATTTATATTTATTTCCTAATTTTTTTGTGGTAGTTAAAGAGTTGATCAAATTTACAGACAATACATACTTAGGTTAGAGGAAATAACAGACAAAATATAAGGTCTTATTGGAAACACATTTGAAATGTATTTAGGATGTTTTAGAGATTATACATATAATATTTGAGATTTTTGTGATGAAAAATAGTATTTTAATCATAACATCAAAAATCACTTCTTACTTAAAACTGGTAATGAAACAGACTTGAAGATTTTGTAAATAAATCTTTAATAAAGATACATCATCAAAAAATCTGATTTTCTATGTACAAAACACTTGTAAGCTTTACCAAAATATCTTCCAAATTTTGTGAAGATACACATGCATTGCATCAAAAGTTATAAATACTTCAGTTGCGTAAATGTGTAAATAAACTTGTATGTTATACTGAGCTCATCATGAAAGGGTCAATATTAAAGCAATGGTTAAGTCTTTGGGTGTTTTATTTTTATGTTTGTAATCAAAATGCTACTTTTAATAAATCATTATGTGTTAAGATTAAAAGCAAGATGCTATTCCTAGCTTTCTGGTCAATTCCTTTTCATCAGCAAGCCTGTTTTCTCTGAATGACAACAAAAATTCACATTTTCTTCAGAAGATGGAGGACACTCGAGATTTAGACATTCTTCCAACAACTCCACACATCTTTGAACTGTTTTTAAAATTTCTGACAACAAATGAGAATTGTTGTTGTTAGCTTATGTAAGGAGTAGTGTCAAGCATAGCTTTCAAGCATTTTGTCTTTTTGACTTCCTGTGTAATAGTTCCCCTTATTTCATTGCTTTGCAGTTTTATGTGTGCATTTTAAATGTTTACCTATTTAAGGCATACTTCACATTTCACTGGTTAAAACTATTTACATCAGGATCAGACCTGGTAATGAGTTAAGTTGACCCAAGCCAAGGGTGATTCTTTTTCTTAACCGTTCTTCTTCCTCTTCCTTCATTTTGACCTCCAGATTGTTATCTTCAATAATATTTATTCTAGATGCCTAGATCATCTACTCTTTATACTGATGTTTATCTTTTTATTGTTTTTAGGTTTAATTTATTGAGCACTGTGCTGTAGTGGCTTATAAATAGGGTTCTCTGAAGCTATTGCTCCTTTTGGTGATCTTTCTTGCAAGACAGATCACTAATAATTCCTAGCTTTGCAGTTGTGCTTTATCATGCTAGTCCATTATCTTCAGTTTGTCCTTGTTTTTGAGAATTGAACATCTTTTACTCTGCTTCTTTATATAAATCCACTTTGACCCTAAGAATATTTCCTCATGCAGTTAAATTTATCTGTCAATTAACTGTTATTTCCATTGTGGGTGATGTTGTGTTGTGGTTTATTTTTTGATTAAAGTTCTCTGGATTGTTCAATGATTACACATGATCTTCAAATAGTAAGGGCAGCACAACTAGTTTTTAGCCTAATGTTCTTAAAATTTGAAACAACTAAGGGCCTTACTACTTTGCCTGAAATGCTTATATGTGATACTGTTTGTTTGACAGATCCATAATTTCTTGATATGTAGATGGAGAATTAATTGCTTTTGAACTGTCCGACAAAAACCTTTAATTTTGTTCACTACCTTTAACATGTGGGAATATGACTAATGTCATCAAGTTGTCTGTAAATGGTGAACTTCAACAATATTTTTGTAAATCATGTCTTCTTTGTTGGAATGATCTGTATTTCAGTTCTGTGCACTTCTTTTTGACCCATTTTCTTTTTTACACTGAGAATGTTGCTGACTGTGTTAAATGTCTTGATTTGCATTTTCATATTTATCCATCTAATTTACTTCTGTTTTCCCCATTCTAGTAATCAGTGGTTGTAAGACCTAGGACTGGTTGTTCATATTGCGTTGCCTCTAGGTTGGTACATTGATCAAGGGGAAATGCCTTCTGGTACCAGCTTTACTCCTGCTTATTTCCTTTGTGTTAATAACCAGTTGTTAAATTTTGCTTTGTGTAAACTGCTAAAATTGGTAAATTATGCCCAATTTTAAGCCAGTGAGAGAGAGATACAAATGCTAGTGGATTTGTGGTTAAAGGTATCAATATCTGAAGCTTTTTAGTATTGTGCAATAAATATAAGATTAAATGCAACACTGTGTTGTAGCAACTTGCATTTTCAAAATAAAAGTAAATTTTAATGGAGATTAAAATAATCTTTTGTCTTAATTGATAATATTCTTAACTGGTGTTTATTTGGGCATTGATTCCCCTTTCTGGTAGAACCAAACTCCATCCTTATTCATATGTTGCAATTATCTGTAGTTATATGGGATCAGAATGGTTTGTACAAACAGGCAAAGAATGTTTAGAGTAATACCATAAACATTAATGAAGTAAATTATTAACTTAGAAGCTAATATTTTTTATAACATCAGTCTCTTCATATTCTGCTTTAGGCTTGACTTGAATGATGATAATATGCAAGTCCTTAATCTTATTGCATGGGATTCGTAACATTT